>NW_005871077.1:4395332-4471124 GCF_000147115.1 Myotis lucifugus
CAGAATGACCAGTTGCTTTGATGTGCATTGAGGCCCCAATTGGCCCCCAAACCTATCGGGGGCGGTGCTGGCTGGCTGACCTCCTGCAGTCCCCCCTGCTGGTCAACCTTCGTGGCCCCTCCCCCTGGTAGGCCCCCTCCCAATTGCCCCCCACCCCAATTGGGGGCGTAGCCAGCCAGCCAACTGCCCATAGCCCCTCCCCCTGGCCAGCCCAGCCCTGATTGGCCTCAATTGGGGCAGGCCGGCTGGACCCCACCCATGCATGAATTTGTGCACCAGGCCTCTAGTTATACATAATTCTCTTTGTATGTTGCTAATTCAATAGGCAATTTTATTTACATTGGCTATAGTTAATATTATTGATTACTTCCTTATTTGTAGAAAACTATTTCTTTGGGTTTTGTGAATTATACTTTCCAGGCTTTTATTTTATTTTATTTTTTTTTACCTCTTTGGTGGTCTCCTTTTTTAGAGTTACCTTTATCTAACCATTAAATACTGGAGTGCCTCAAGATTTCATCCTGTCTTCCTTTTTTAAATTTTTTTGTTTCAAACTTTCCCCCCTAGACAATCATCCAATTTTTTTCCACTCAAGTATTATCAATTATTATCTTTTATCAAGTATTATCAATTATTATCTTTATTATAATAATTTAGAAATATACACCTCTTGCTATGAACTCCAGACATGTGTCTAATTAACCTACTAAATCATTCTACCTTAAGCCCAGTAGATCAAAATAAAATTTCCCCCTGCTAAACTCATCCCTCTTCCAGTGTTCCCTGTCCTAGTGAGTGGTAGTAATACTACCCAACTGGGTAAATCTGTATCTTTTTAATTTTATGTCCTAAATAGCTGTCAAATGTGTCAACTTTACTCTGTATCTAATGGTTACATCTTTGTGCCAATATCCATCATCTATAGTATGCTTAAAATCCTGAGTTATGAATTCATACTCACTGGGAGGAATTTCAGTATACAATTAAACTTCTGATTTTGAATTCCAACTTTTTCAGTGTTTCAACCCACAATTACTTGATATGTTCTTAATTAAGTGTATATGATCACATTCTCTAAGTATTTGTATTATCTTGAGCCTTTCAATGAATATTTCTTAAAGTATAATTTATGGACCATGTTTAAATATCACCTAAGATACCTATTACAAATGCACATTTCAGAGCTCCAAATCAGACTTACTGAATTAGTTTTGTTGTTGTGTGTTGGTTAGGTTATCTTCTCCTTTAATAGGCTCTCCTAGAGGATTATGATGCATGTTAACATTTGAGGATCTTGGAATAATTTTGTTAATATTGCTGACACATTTTATTGTTAGTACATGCTGGTGTGGTTAATGCAGTGGTCTTGTTGCATTAACAGAGATGCATGTTGAAGCCTTCAGAGTGTATGGTGAGCTGCGCTGGAGAAATGTATAAGCATGTAGCCTATATGCTTCAGAGTTGTGCTCGAACCTGTCCCCTCCAGATCTCTTTGATGAAGTCTAATAGCTGACAGTCCCACTGTCTTGTCCATATTTCCTTAGTTTTGTGACATCATCTCTTCTACCAGAAAAGACTTATGTTTAAATTTAATCCCTATTGGGAAATATAATGTATCAATTAGGGTCAAATCAACAGACAAAAATGATACAGTAATCTGAATAGGGAAGTTTAGCCCAGAAAATTATTAAAACAGAAGAATACCTGCAAGAAAAGGTAAAAAAAAAAAACACCTCTAGAGAATACAGGGATAGAAGATATAGAGAACAGCCTCTACCTCTAGGATTGAAGCATATCACTCAAGGAAAGAACAACTCTGAGTACCCATACCCGCCCCCGCCCCCCGCCCCGTCACCCCACCTTAATCCAGGGCTAAGATTCAGATCTTGTGAAGGGAGTAGCTGTTATCATCAGATGGCAAGAAGTTTGTTGGGGTGCCATGGTGGTGGAATTGGAACTCTAGGCAGCTGCACATAGGATTGGGTATACTGGAAAGCCATCATCTGTGGTGCTGGGAGAAACCATCTTCTAGGGAGGTGCTGCACTTCTTGCTAGGAAGCTATCCATAGGCTGGTATGCCAGAAAGCTTCCTAAAGGGAGGTTTTGTATTGGTGGTGTCTTTTGATAAGCAGTTTTGGGATTGTACCATACCAGGGACCTTGCTGGAAGCCACCCATGGGGGTGGTCCTGTTGAGCTAAGTATATACGGTGCACTGCTCTAGGACTGTAAAGAAATGGAGATAGAGAGAGAGAGAGAGAGAGAGAGAGAGAGAGAGAGAGAGAGAAAACTAAAAAGGAAAGCTCTTTTTTTTTCTAGTGCCTATAACCCTCTACTAACAAAGGTTACCATCATGCCACCTATCAAAAGAGAAACATTCATTATAAGCATGACAATGAAGAATGGATTTTAGATGAGAGACAGTAAATTGATAAGTGTAGCTGATTGCTACATCACTTTTTAGCGCAATTTATGATTGGTGTCCTCTTCTTTATGATTTTGCCTTTGTCCATAGAGTTTCCATACATTTTCTGCTTCCTTTCCATTTGTTCTGCATCTCCCAATCTCAGACTTAGAATAAATAGCCCCATATTTACTTGTGATGTTTATAGCCTAATCCCAATCCAAATAGCCATTACTGAAATTAAGACTCTTAAATCCCCAAAGCTAGAATTCACTAGTGAAGCCTGGATTTTTACTTTTCTCTTTGCTAGGTCCTATCAAAGGTTACTGATTTCACTGTTACTTTTCTTGCTTATGTCTGTACCTAGGTTTTTTTTTTATTGTGTTTTTTTGAGCACTCATTCTTGCTGAATTTTTTTTAAATAGACTTACTTCCTAGAATACCGATTATCATTTGTCATCTATACTAATAAAAGGGTAATATGCTAATTAGACCAGATAGACCAGATGTCTTCCAGATGTCCTTCCAGACAAAGCCATGGTGGAGGGGGCTGAGGCAGAAGCGGTTAGGGGTGATCAGGTGGTTAGAGGCAGTTATAGGCGGTTAGGGGTGCTTAGGCGGTTAGACAGGCAGAGGCAGTTAGGGATGATCAGGCAGGCAGGCAGAGGGGTTAGGGGTGATCAGGCAGGCAGGCAGGTGAGCAGTTAGGAGCCAGAGGTCCCAGATTTCAAGAGGGATGTCCAACTGCTGGCTTAGGCCCAATCCCTGTGGGCCTACTCCCCGCCCCATGCACAAATTTCGTGCACTGGGTCTCTAGTCTTATATAGTGGGATTTGCTGATTCTCTCAAAGGTCCCAGATTGCGAGAGGGATGTCCAACTGCTGGCTTAGGCCCAATCCCTGTGGGCCTACTCTCCGCCCCATGCACACATTTCGTGCACTGGGTCTCTAGTCTTATATAGTGGGATTTGCTGATTCTCTCAACTGTTCATTACTCTGTAGCTTGGTGTATTCCAAAAGGCTTGAACAACCAAGTGGTTCTCAGTCTTCCCCATGCAGACTGAGGAATGCCAGCTCTATAGACCTTTATATATTAACTTCTCAGAGTCAGTAGTAGAACATATTAGCCTTTGACAACAAATTATTGTGTCTTTCCATAATTTATCGCAATAAGAGTATTCTTAGAATGGATTTTGAGGAAGTGATTGCTTTAAATTTCCTTGTAAATAATTTGAATTGCATTTAATGCTGCTACAATTGTTATTGCACTTTCTTGAAATTCTTAAATGTTAAAATAATAAGAATATTGGATTTGAGTTTTGACATGTGAAAGTCAACACTTAGCTGTTATTATGTTGCTAGGTAATTTCTCATATCAGTATTTTGTAAAATATTAGTATTTGATTATAGCTATGGATAGGAATAATATAAAGTATTTAGATCCAATAAATGAAACAATGACATTTCTTTGAGATAAGAGAACAAAATGGGTTATTTCCTAAGTACTTTGCTAATTTTGTTGTTTTAGATAAGTAAAGATCAAAGTTTTTCAGAAGTAGAGTTTCCAGTACCTGATAAAGCAGTCACTTTAAACATTGCACAAGTAGTAAAGCACATGCAAAAACTTGAAGCACTGAAAAATCGGCTTAAAGGACGATCTAAACAACCTTCGAAAGTCATGCTATTTAAGCCCAAGTAAGTAAAATATGAGTTAATAGAATTGAAAACAAGAGTGGGTATGTAATTAATAATGAATGTAAGATAAGGTTTTAGATATACTATGTGTAGAGCTGCTAAGTTAAATCAGAAGGTCTAGTCAGTTTGTACCTATTTGAAAATTTTAAGTTTGAATTGTTACTATTTAATACATAGACACTAGCCATATGTGGCTAATAAAGTTAAAATTCAATTTAATTAAAAAACCAATTTCCTAGTCATACTAGCTATATTTCAATTACACTTTTTAGTATGATTTGGTGGGAAACTAAAGTATAATTAAATATTTTATTATTCATAAACATCATTATTTAAAATTGCATAGGAACAGGGTATGTTCCAATAAGTAAATTCCTACTTTTTAGTTGAGAAAACCTCCTTCTCCCCCCTGGTTGGTGGAAGATTAAAATGAATTGATTACAGTGATACTCACATTGTCTGTTGATGCTGATTTTTGATATTTGAGGGTTAGCTGTCTTGGGATAAATAGATGAATAAATCATCATTATAGAATATCTTCAGTGATTTTTTTTTCACCTCACATAGTGTGTGTGTGTGTGTGCGTGTGTGTGCGGTGAGAAAACTTCAGACCCACTTTCTTAGCAAATTTCAAGTATACAATAGCAATATTAACTGTAAATATCATTATGTACATAAGATCTCTAGGATTTACTCAACTTATAACTGAAAACTGAAAGTTTGTACCTTTTGACCAACATCTCCGAATTTCCCCAATGCCCTAACCCTTGGAAACCACCATCTGGTTCTAAGAGTTTGACTTTTTTATGTTTTACATATAAGTGAGATCATTTGTCTTTCTCTGTCTGGCTTATTTCACTTAGCATAACGTCCATGGGGATTATCCATGTTGTGACAAATAACAGCATTTCCTTTTGTTTATGGCTGAATAAATTTCATTGTATATATTTGCCACAATTTCCTTATCCATTGATTGTAAGTTAGGTTGTTTCCATATCTTGGCAGTTTTAATATTGCAGTAAACAAGGGAGAACAAATATCTCTTTGAAAATAGATTTCTTCTTTTTTTGGGGGTGGGGGGTGGGGGATATTTACTTGGAAATGGGATTGCTGGATCTTATGGTGGTAGTTCTTTTTTTTAATTCTTTATTAGTTAAGGTATTACAAATGTGTCCTCAACCCCCCATTAAAGCCCCGTCCTCCCTCCTCCACTCATGCTCTCATCCCCCTGTTGTCCATGTCCATTTGGCTTATAAGCATGCATACAAGTCCTTTGGTTGATCTCTTCCCCTTGCCCCCTCCCTCCCCTACTTTCCCTCTGGGGATTAATAGTCTGATCGCTGTTTCTCTGTCTTTGGATCTGTCCCTGTTCATCAGTCTATGTTTTTCTCTATATTCCACAAATGAGTGAAATCATGAGGTATTTATTTTTCTCTGACTGGCTTATTTCACTTAGCATAATGCTCTCCAGTTATATCCATGCTGTTGCAAAAGGCAAGAGTTCCTTCTTTTTTACCAAAGCGTAGTATTCCATTGTGTAGATGTACCACGGTTTTTTAATCCACTCATCTGCTGATGGGGACTTAGGCTGTTTCCAAATCTTAGCTATGGTGAATTGTGCTGCTATGAACATAGGAGTGCATATATCCTTTCTGATTGGTGTTTCTGGCTTCTTGGGATATATTTCTAGAAGTGGGATCACTGGGTCAAATGTGAGTTCCATTTTTAGTTTTTTGAGGAAGCTACATACGGTTCTCCAGAGTGGCTGCACCAGTCTGCATTCCCACCAGCAGTGCACAAGGGTTCCTTTATCTCCACATCCTCTCCTGCACTTGTCGTTTGTTGATTTGTTGATGATAGCCATTCTGACAGGTGTGAGATGATACCGCATTGTCGTTTTGATTTGCATCTCTCATATAATTAGTGACTTTGAGCATGTTTTCATATGTCTTTCGGCCCTCTGTATGTCCTCTTTCGAAAAGTGCCTATGTAGGTCCGTTGCCCATTTTTTGATTGGATTGTTTATCTTTCTATTGTTAAGTTGCATGAGTTCCCTGTAAATGTTGGAGATTAAACCCTTATCGGTGATATCATTGGCAAATATGTTCTCCCATGCAGTGGGTCTTCTTGTTGTTTTGTTGATGGTTTCCTTTGCTGTGCAGAAGCTTTTTATTTTGATGTAGTCCCATTTGTTTCTTTTCTCTTTAGTTTCCATTGCCCTAGGAGCATTATCAGAGAAGAAATTCCTTCGGCATATATTTGTGATTTCGCTGCCTGTGGATTCCTCTAGTATTTTTATGGTCTCCCTTCTTAACGTTTAAGTCTTTTATCCAGTTTGAGTTTATTTTTGTGTAAGGTGTGAGTTGGTGGTCTAGTTTCATCCTTTTGCATCTATCTGTCCAATTTTCCCAACACCATTTATTGAAGAGACTGTCTTGACTCCATTGTATGCTCTTGCCTCCTTTGTCGAATGTTAATTGGGCATAGTGGTTTGGGTCAGTTTCTGGGTTCTCAATTCTATTCCATTGATCTATATGTCTGTTCTTGTGCCAGTACCAAGCTGTTATAAGTACAGTGGCTTTGTAATACAGTTTGATATCTGGTATTGAGATCCCGCCTACTTTGTTGTTCTTTCTCAGGATTGCTGCAGCAATTCGAGGTGTTTTTTTATTCCAGATTAATTTTTGGAATGTTCGTTCTAGATCTGTGAAATATGCCATTGGTAATTTAATGGGGATTGCATTGAATCTATAGATTGCTTTGGGTAGTATGGACATTTTGATGATGTTGATTCTACCAATCCATGAACATGGTATGTTCTTCCATCTGTTTATGTCTTCCTCTATCTCTTTTTTCAGTGTCCTGTAGTTTTTCGCATGTAAGTCTTTTACCTCCTTGGTTAAGTTTATTCCTAGGTATCATAATTTTTTTGAGGCGATGGTAAAAGGATTGCATTTTTAGTCCCACTTTCTGTCAGTTCACTATTGGTGTAAAGAACTGCCATAGATTTCTTGGTATTAATTTTGTATCCGGCTACATTGCCAAATTCATTTATTAAGTCTTATAATTTTTTGATGGAATCTTTAGGGTTCTTTATGTACAGTATCATGTCATCTGCAAATAAGGACAGTTTTACTTCTTTTCCAATTTGGATGCCTTTTATTTCTTCTTCTTGTCTGATCACAATGGCTAGTACTTCTAGTACTAGGTTGAAGAGGAGTGGTGAGAGGGGGCATCCCTGTCTTGTTCCTGTTCTTAGGGGGAATGGTTTTAGTTTTTGCCCATTGATTATGATGTTGGCTGTGGGTTTGTCATATATGGCTTTTATTATGTTGAGGTATGATCCTTCTATTCCTATCTTGCTGAGAGTTTTTATCAGGAAAGGGTGTTGGATTTTTTCAAATGCTTTTTCTGCATCAATTGATATGACTATGTGATTTTTATCTCTCAATTTGTTTATGTGATGTATTACATTTATTGATTTGTAGATATTGTACCATCCTTGAATCCCTGGGATAAATCCAACTTGGTCATGGTGTATGATCTTTCTGACATACTGCTGGTTCCGATATACTAGGATTTTGTTGAGGATTTTGGCATCTATGTTCATGAGGGATATTGGCCTGTAATTCTCTTTCATTGTGTTGTCTTTCCCTGGTTTTGGTATTAGGGTGATGCTGGCTTCATAGAATGAGCTTGGAAGTGTTCCTTCCTCTTGAATTTTTTGGAATAGTCTGAGGAGGATAAGTTTTAGTTCTTCCTTGAATGTTTGGTAATACTCCCCTGTGAAGCCGTCTGGCCCTGGGCTTTTGTTTGCTGGGAGCTTTTTGATGATTGCTTCAATTTCTTCCATAGTTATTGTCCTATTGAGATTTTTAGATTCTTCCTGATTGAGTTTTGGAAGGTTGTATTTTTCTAGGAATATGTCCATTTCCTCCAGGTTGTCTAGTTTGTTGGATTAGAGTTGCTCATAGTATTTTCTAACAATCCTTTGTATTTCTGTGGGGTCTGTTGTTATTTCTCCTCTCTCATTTCTGATTTTGTTTATTTGGGTCCTCTCTTTTTGTTTCTTGGTGAGCCTAGCTAGTGGTTCATCAATCTTGTTTATCCTTTCAAAGAACCAGCTCTTGGTTTTGTTGATCTTTTGTATTGTTTTTTTGGTCTCTATGTCGTTTGTCTCTGCTCTGATCTTTATTATTTCCTTCCTTCTGCTTACACTGGGCTTTTCTTGTTGCTCTCTCTCTAACTCTTTGAGTTGTAGGGTTAGGTAATTTATTATCATTGTTTCTTGTTTTTTGCAGTAGGCTTGGAAAGCCTACTCTGGTGGTCACCTTTATTTGGGGTTATTAGTATCGTGAATACATTTATGTTCAGTGCCTCTCAAGACTGCTTTTGCTGTGTCCCATAGGTTTTGGATTGTTGTGTTTTCATTGTCATTTGTTGCCATGATGTTTTTTATTTCTTCTTTGATCTCTCTGGTAACCCAGTCATTGTTTAATAGCATGCTATTTAGTCTCCATGTGTTTGATTTTTTTGGATTGTTTTTATTGTAGTTGATTTCCAGTTTTATGCCATTGTGATCTGAGAAGATGCTTGATATGATTTCTATCTTCTTGAATTTGAAGAGACTTTGTCTGTGACCCAATATATGGTCTATCTTTGAAAATGACCCATGTGCACTTGAGAAGCATGTATATTCTGTGGCTTTGGGGTGAAATGTTCTGAAGATGTCAATTAATTCCATCTGATCTAGTGAGTCATTTAGGATTGATGTTTCCTTGCTGATTTTTTGTTTAGAGGATTTGTCCAATGGTGATAGTGGGGTGTTAAAGTCCCCTACTATGATTGTATTGCTGTCAATCTCTCCCTTGATCTCCTCCAGAATTTTTCGTATGTATTTGGGAGCTCCTATATTGGGTGCGTATATGTTTACCAGAGTTATTTCTTCTGGTTGGATTGCTCCCTTTAGTATTATGAAGTGGCCTTCCTTATCTCTTTTTATGTCCTTCACTTTGAGATCTAATTTGTCAGATATAAGTATTGCTACCCCAGCTTTTTTTTTATTTCCATTCGCCTGAAAAACCTTTTTCTATCCCTTCACCATCAGTCTGTGTGCGTCTTTTTTTTCTGAGGTGGGTTTCCTGTAGACAACAGATATATGGGTCATGTTTTCCTATCCACTCAGTTACCCTATGTCTTTTGATTGGGGCATTTAATCCATTTACATTTAAAGTTATTATTGATAGATACTTGTTAGTTGCCATTTTTATTCTTTACCCCTGTGTTCCTTCTTTGTTTTCTATTTTTTCTTTTTACAGCAGTCCCTTTAGCATTTCTTGCATTGCTGGTTTGGTGGTAATAATAAACTCCCAAAATCCTTTTTTGTCTGTGAAGCACCTGATTTCACCCTCAATTTTGAGTGATAGTCTTGCTGGGTATAGTATTCTTGGATTCAGACCCTTCCTTTGCATGACTTTATATATTTCATCCCATTTCCTTCTTGCCTGATGTGTTTCTGTTGAGAAATCAGTCACTAGTCTGATGGGGGCTCCTTTGTAGGTGTCTTTCTGTCTCACTCTGACTGCTTTTAAGATTCTTGGTTTGTCGTTGGTATTTGCCAATTTAATTATAATGTACCTTGGCATCGGTCTTTTGGGGTTCATTTTGTTTGGGACTCTGTGAGCTTCTTGGATTTGTTTTTTCTTCCCTATGTCAGGGAAGTTTTCTGTCATTATTTTTTCAAATAGGTTTTCTGTTCCTTGCTCAGTTTCCTCTCCTTCTGGCACCCCTATTATGTGAATGTTGTTTCGTTCTGTGTTGTCCCAAAGTTCTCTTAGGCTCTCCTCCTGCTTTTTAATTTTTTTTCTAGAAGCTGCTCTGCTTGGGTATTTTTTCCTACCTTGTCTTCTAGCTCACTGATGTGGTCCTCTCCTTCTTCTAGTCTACTGTTGATGCTTTCTATGTGTTCTTTATAGCAGTGATGTCATTTTTCATTTCTTCTTGGTTCTTCTTCATTTCCTCTTGGTTCTTACACCTATTGTTGAATTTGTCTTCCATTCTTTTCATCCACCTTATGACCATTTCTCTGAATTCTTTCTCTGACAGGTTGCTAGCCTCCGTTGCCTCCATTTCGTTTACTTCCTTTTCTGGTGATGCCTGTTTTTCTTTCATATGCGGGCTGGTTCTTGGTCTCCCCATGATCTCTCTTCTCCAGGTGTTTGGTTATGTAGATCTCTCTCTGCTGTGTTGATTTAAAGGCACAAAATACAACACAACATGGCACAATGTACAAGGCACTGAACACAAATGTATTCACGATATTAATAACCCCAAATAAAGGTGACCACCCGAGCAAAGAGAATTAGGGGATAAGGGAGAAAGAAGAGAAAAAGATAAAAGAGAAAAAGAAAGAAAAAGGAGTGCAAAAATGAAGTTGGGAAAAGGGAGAAAAAAAGGTAAGAGAGAAAAGAGAGAGAATGAAATAGAAGAGGGGAAGAGACTATTTATATGGGGAGAAAACTCCAATAGAACCGCCACTAATCCCAACAAATTGGAGATGAATGCAAACTGCAAACAACCACTAATATCAAGCGAGGCGAGGGAAAACAGAAGCGCAAAAATAACCAGAAAAGAAAAAAAAAGAGAGAAAAAAACCAACAGAAAAAGCAAAAGCAAAAGAACCTCACAAACAAACATAAAAATACCCAATATACTTAACAATCAAGCAAACAACAACAAATCAACAGAGAGAGAGAGAGAAAAATTTGGATAGTAAAGAAAGATAAGGGAGAGGTGTATATGTATTTAGAGCAGGGGATTGGAAATTGGATATATAAGTAGGGTGAAATTTTGACAGGGTTAAAAAGAAGGAATAGGGAAAATCTAAAGCAGGAATAGGATAAGAGAAACAGGAAAACAAAAGGGGAAAAGTGAGGAAGAGAGTTTTGGCATAAAGGTAAAGTTGAGGTAGAGAAAAATGATGCTAAAGGAACGATGAAAATAGAATGTAGAACACTAATCCTAAAATAAAGAGAAAATAAAATGACACTTTAAAAAATGGTAAAATGGTAGTAGTAATAATACTGGTTAAAAATAAAAATGTAGTAATTAAAAGGGTAAAATTAGGTGATGAAAAAAGAAAAAAAATTGGTTTCTTAATTAAAAGGTGAAAAAAGAATAATAAAAAATAAATAAATAATAATGTGCAGTAGTGAAGATCCTTCAGTTCTTCTACTCTTCTGTCTGGCACGCCTTAGTCCTGCCAGGTATTCAGGAGAATGTTGAATTTCCCTCCGATACACTGTTCCTCCGTGTTGTAAACCACAGTCCTGATTTTAAAGCAGGCCGTATTTGCTTCCCAGACTGCCTTTATTTGTGTTTACAGAAGAGTCAGTTCGTGGCTCTGCCTCTGGGTGGCAGTGTGTCTGGATTGACCTCCGAGGCTGTAAGTCCTCTCTATCCAGTAGTTAGAGTTTATTTTCTCTATTGTACTTAAAACTGGTTTGGGAAAGTCCACTGCCCAGAGCTGGTTCTTTAATCATTATTCCCCGCTCTATTTCCCAGGTTCCACAAAAACAACTTTCCCCTGCAGTCTCTGCGAGTGTCCCCAACTGGGCAATCCCATGCACTGGGTTTAATAATCAAACGCAAAGATTTAAGGGGAAGAGAAAAAAACAAGAGCCTGAGAAGTTGCGAGAATTCGCAACCCTCCACCTTCCAGCTCTGTGCGCAGTCTTCTCCGTGTGCCCTCTCTCTCCTGGCACCAAGCAGCAGGCACACTGGCAAAATCTGAGGTTGCCTTTTTGCATCCAGTCCAGCTATGGGCTTATTTTTAGCGTTCCCTTCTGCCAGCAGCCCTGTGGGAGCCCTTCCACACTCATGGATCAAACTGGCCCCAAAGGCCAGTTTGTGGGACGCAGACCTCCCCGCGCATGTTCCTCTCCCCAACCTGAATTGCAAACCGCACCTTCAGGCGAAATCTGACCTTTCTGTGAGGAGAAGCAGGGCTCCACGTAGTCACGCTGTCCCAGATCCGGTGTTTCTGGGTTAGCAGCCGATCTCTGGATGCCGGGTCTTTGGATGTATACGCTTCCAATAACAGCCACTCAAGATGGTGTGGTTCCCGCGGCTGAGCAGACACTCCGGGAGAGATTCCAGCTGCAGTCTCCAACCGTCCCCTTTCTCCGGGAGTCCTCCGCCTTTCCCAGCTGAAAACTGTCTCTCAGCTGAATATCCTCTCGGCGCTAGTTCTTTTTAAAAAATGTTTTTGAAACCTACTGTTATGCAAAAAGGTTGTATCAATTTACATTATCAATAGCAGTGTAGAAGTGTTCCCTGTCTCTACATTCTTACCAACACTTCTCTATTGTCTTTTTGATAATAGCCACCCTAACAGGTATGAGGTACTATTTCATTGTGGTTTTGATTTGTGTTTCCCTGATGATTAGTGATGTTGAGTACCTTTTCACGAATCTGTTGGCCATTTGTATGTCTTCTGTGGAAAATGTCTATTCATTTGTCTATTTCTTTGTGACTTTAAAAATTGGGTTATTTAGTATTTGTTATTGATTTGTATTAGCTGCTCATATATTTTGGACATTAATCTCTTATTAGGTATATAGTTTACAGATATTTTCTCCTTTTCTGTAGCTTTCCTTTTCATTTTGTTGATATTTCCTTCAGGGTACAGAAGCTTTCATATTTGATGGCAATCGCATTTGTTTGTTTTTGCTCTTGTTGGCTGTGATTTTGGTGTTATACCCAAAGTATCATTGCCAATACCAATTTCAAGTAGTTTGTCCCCCATGTTTTTTTCTAGGAGTTTTATGGGTTCAGGTCTTACACTTAAGCCTTTAATACATTTTGAGTTCATTTTGTGTTATGGTATAAGATGATGGTTCTATTTAAATCTTTTACCTGTACATATTCTGTTCTCCCAGCAACACTTATTGAATAGGCTATCCTTTCCCCATTGTGTATTCTTGGCATCCTTGTCAAAGACGAATTGACTGCAGGCATGAGGGCTCTCTGTTTTGTTCCATTGGTCTGTATGTATTTTTTATACCAGTACCACAATGCATTAATTGCTATAGTTTGAAATCAGGAAGTAAGATTCCTCCAGCTTTGTTGTTGTTGTTGTTCTTCTTTTTTAAACCATTTTTTTTTATTTTTCTGAAGAATTGGCTATTCAGGCTGTTTTCTGGTTCCATATGAATTTTTAGGATTCTTTCTCTTTTTTTTTAAAAAACTTAATTTTTATTGTTGACACTATTCCAGATGTCCTTATTTTTCTCCCCTTTGCCCACCTCTACCCATCCCCTGCCCCCCTCCCTCTGGCCATCACCACACTGTCTGTGTCTATGGGTTATACATATGTGTTTTTTGGCTATTCCCTTCACCTTCTTTCATCTAGTCCCCCCTTACCCTCCCCTCTGTCAGTTGTCAGTCTGTTTCATATATCCATGCCTCAGTTTCTATTTTGTCAGTTTATTTTGTTAATTAGACTCCACTTGTAAGTGAAATCATGTGACATTTGTCTTTATCTGACTGGCTTATTTCACTTAGCATAATAATCTCCAGGTTCATTTATGCCATTGCAAAAAGTAAGATATTCTTCTTTTTCACAGCTACATAGTAATCCATTGTGTAAATGTCCCATAGCTTTTTTATCCACTCATCTACTGATCTGTTTCCAGATCTTGGCTATCATAAATAACCCTGCAATGAATATAAGGGTGGTTATATATTTTTGAATTGGTGTTTCAGGATTCTTAGGATATATTTCCAGAGTTGGAATCACTGGGTCAAGAGACAGTTCAATTTTTAATTTTTTGAAGAAACTCCATATTTTCCACAGTGGATATACCAGTCTGCATTCTATTTTTGTGAAAAGTGCCATTGGAATTTTGATAGGGATTATATTGAATCTGTAGATCACTTGGGATAGTATGGACATTTCAACAATGTTAATTATTTCATTCCATGGAATATCTGTTCATTTGTTCCTCTATTATTCTGTTATTTTTAATCACATCTGGTATAGTAACTTATCTAAGTAAAAATTATCATTTATAAACAACTTGTTTTGCATTAAACATAAACCAAACCTTTTAATTTTATAGTGTTAAAATAGAAAGTACCTGTAATTGGGAAGGGCTACTGTTTATTATGCAATTACTTTATTGGTAGCTCCATCTATCACTGACTAGCCTTAAATGAATGAAGGGAGTGGTACATGAGTTGGTTCCAATGGGGTTGCATAATAGAGCATTGTTTAAGAGGCTCAGCTATATTCCCTTGAGCATCTTTGTCAGGCATGAAATTAGTTTCTAATCATATGTTAATATTAATCCCTGAAATTTAATTGTCTGATATTTGCTAGGTATTTTCCTTGTAACTTTACATTTACCTTTGGTCCTTACAAATGCTTTATGCAATAGGTACTCTAATACCTTAGTTTTAATAGATGAAGAAACTGAAGCTTAGAGAGGTTAAGTAACTTAAGTACCCAAAGTCACATAATAAGTGAGTAAAACAGATTTTAAGCAAAGTATTTTGACTCTAAACTTGTATTTTAGTGCATACACATTAATAATAATTGACAAAAAGAAATTTCATGCTTCTACCCAATTTAATTTTGCTATTTTTGTTGTGAATATTGTTGGTATATCTATAGAATTTATAGAATTACAGAGTTTGACCTATTTACTTGCTAATAATTTACTTTACTGCCTGTGAATAAAGGCTAAAGAACATCTTAAATTTTATTTTACAAGCAGTATATATCCTAGTTCTTATTTAAGAATCTTATTCTTTGATAATAAATGTTTTATTTATTGACATTTTAACAGGGATAGTGAAAGTCCACCAGAAGCAGTGCAAAGTTATGTAAATGTACAGCAGAAAATTGAAGGTGATCTTTTATATATGTTTGTCTTTATGATGTTTCCTAAATACATTAACATTTTGAGACTTATAGTTTAAAAGCTCATAGCCATAAAATTATACAATAGTAAATTTCAAAAGATGTTACTAGAGGGAAAGGAGGAGAGGTAGTAAAGGGTAAAGGGAGTCAAATATATGGTGATGGAAATATATTTGACTTTGGGTAGTAAACAAGTAGTGCAATACATAAATGATGTATCATAGAACTTTACACTTGAAACCTATAAAATTTTATTAACCAATGTCACCTCAATACATTTTTTTATTTTTTGTTAATCCTCACTGGAGGATATTTTTGCATTGATTTTTTAGAGTGCATGGAAGGGAGAGGGAGAAACAGAGAGAAACATCAATGTGAGAGAGACACATGAATTGGTTGCTTTCTGCATGCACCTCAACCAGGGCCTGGGAACCTGCAACCAAAGTACGTGCCCTTGACCAGAATTGAACCCTTCAGTCCACGGGCTGACAGTGCTCTATCCACTGAGCCAAACTGGCTAGGGTACCTTGATATATTTAATTAAAAAGATATTTAATGGTGAATTTGAAAAACAAAACAGTGAGTTTTATATTTTTAATAAAAATTCTTACTATATTGCAAATTCTAGGAGTGTATAAAATGAATACAATTTGGTTGTTGCTCCCATAAAACCCACAACTGACTAAAGGCACAAGCACATGCTATCACATTTCATAGTGAAATGCATGCTAATTGTTTGTATAATTCGCAGTGAGTCTACAGAAAGGAGCCAATTTGTTCAATTTGAGTCTTAGGAAGGTTTTATGCAACCTTAAAACATGAATAGGACTTAGTTAAGTGAAGAAGGGAGATATTTGGTACTTTAAGAAGATATAATATGAACAAACAGTATGAATGGGGAATTACAACTGGAATGGTATTAGACTAGACGAGTGGTCGGCAAACTCATTAGTCAACAGAACCAAATATCAACAATACAATGGTTGAAATTTCTTTTGAGAGCCAAATTTTTTAAACTTAAACTATATAGGTAGGTACATTGTTATTAACTTAATTAGGGTACTCCTAAGGCTTAGGAAGAGCCACACTCAAGGGGCCAAAGAGCCGCATGTGGCTCGTGAGCCGCAGTTTGCCAACCACGGGACTAGACTATAAAGCAATAGTTAGGGATAAGGTAGGAGAGAGGGATTGAATGTTGCGCTAAGGATTTTTAAAAAATTAATTAATTAATTAATTAATTAATTAAATATAATAAGGACTCATTGACGATTTTTTGTAGGGAAGTGACATTGTTGTATTTAATTGAAAGATTATTCTGGCCACATGGTAGAAGCTAGATTAGGGGTCTGGGAGTAGGAAAGATAAGTTATTACTGTATATAAGTGCCTATGTTAGAACACAAGTGAAAAAGAAGGGTCATATTTGAGAAATATGTGCCTGGTAAAATAGACAAAACTTGGTGATTGGATATGAAAGGAAGGGGGATTATATGATGGTAACATTAAGAGAATATAAGATGAAAACCAAGTTTTGTCAAAAAAATGATGACTTCACATCACTCAGTTATAGATATTACCATTGTTACCCAATTGCGAGGATCTACATGTTGGTAGCTCTATTGTTTTTCTTAGAATTTTTTCTTTTGAATGAATTATTATATTTGAAACAACAAATTCACCATTATTTCAGAATTCATAAAAACTCACTCAACTGAAGACTTTATAGAAGTTTCTGCATCTGAATCACGTAAGTTTCCACTTATTTAAGCATCAGTGTTACTAACCTCTATTGAGGGCATTGATTTCTATAATTTCCTATAATTTAAAGTAACAATTATTAAGTTATAACATAGATTCCCTGAATTTTAGAGTCATACAATCAAGCTGGTTATCAAGCAAGTATTGACATTTCTAGTTAAGGCTACATGTTACGAAAAATAGACTCATTTTTGAGGAGCACCATGATATTACTGGGAATGGAGGATTTTAGTTGTGATTAGAGTGTACTAAAAAGTTGCAGGAGTGGCAGGCCTTTAAGATGGAGCAGTAATAAAATTAAGAGATTGTTTTTAGATTTTGTTACTATTAATTATAGATCATCTCATAAACACTAATGCTACTGGTAGATACTCAGCTGTAGTCACAGCTGCTAGAACTAGGATGTGAAAGTTCTGACAACTTGTCAACAGGAAGGAGGCATTACCTTACTTATGTCTTAATAATGGACAGAATTTTCTAACAATCATGTAATATATACTATGGAATACAGTTTAGAAATGGAAAATAAGAATTGATTAGAAATAGTTGATGGGAATCCTGTCCTCTTTCAACATGAGCTTTAAACCCTAATGTTGCCATGTATAAAACAAAGACAGATATACATGCCTTAGTATTGCCAGGTTCTATATAGACTTCTGATCAAGAGATTCTATCTAGGTAGGATAGAAAGGTATCTAGAGCTTTGGAATGGATAGTGAAAGCCTCTCTCTACATCAAACCCTCTGCACATCTACGGAGCTGTCTCTTAATCTGTGTGGCTTGCTTCTCTTTAGTACTGTGTCCCATTAATTCTAGTTGCCAAAACTCTAAACGTTGTCTTTGAATTCAAGGAAACTTCTTTTGCTGTGACCTAGAAACACCAGGCAATAAGCTGGCATGAATGTCATAAGTCTTTTTCCTTTTTGTTTTTTTTTTTCAGGGATTACTGCCTTGTGCTTTCTGTTCTCCAATGTCTGAACATTGCTGTTCCTTTATTTTTGTCCAGTTTTTCATTATTTAAAGGTGGAAGGGTAATTCTGGTCCATGATGCTTCATTATGGTTTAAAAAAGAAGTCTCGTGCCTACTTATATGCCAATGGAACACATCCTCCAACAACAAAAAGTTCCCAAAAATATAATAGTAGAAATTTTTCCTTTCAACATTATTTTGTTTTGGTTTCAGTGTACAGTACAGTGGCTAGACAATCACAAACCTTAGAGTGTTTCTTCCCCTCCCCCCCATAACTTCAGCACCCACCTGGCACCACACATAGTTATTGCAACACTATTGACTATACTCCCCAGGCTTTAACCAGCATCCTTGTGACTATTTTGTAACTACCGATTTGTACATTCTAATCCCTCCACCTTTTTAAACAGTATCTAAAGCTCCTTCCCTCTGAGAACCAGTGGGTTCTCTGTGTTCATGAGTTGTTTTCAATGTGTTTGTTCATTTATTTTGTTCTTTATATTCCACACATAAGTGAAGTCACATGGTATTTGTCTTTCTCAGATTGACTTATATCAATGAACATAATACCCTCTAGGTCCATCCATGCTGTCACAAATGGTAAATTTTCATTTTTTTTAATGGCTAAGTAATACTCTACTGTATATATGTAGCACTTCTTTATCCAATCATCTATTATTGGGCACTTGGGTTGCTTCCATATCTTGGCTATTGTACATACTGCTGCAACAAACATGCATATATTCTTTCAAATTAGTGGTTTGGTTTTATTCAGATAAATACCAGGAGTGGAATTGTTGGGTCATAAGGCAGTTCCATTTTAAATTTTTTTGAGAAACACCCATAATGTTGTCCCAGGTGGCTGAAACGTATGCATTTCCACCAACAATGCATGAGGATTCCTTTTTCTCCATATCCTCACCAACACTTGCCACTTGTGGATTTATTAATGACTAGAGGCCTGGTGCACAAAAATTTGTGCACTTGGGGTTCGGGGGTCCCTCAGCCTGGCCTGTGCCCTCTCCCAGTCTGGGACCCCTCGGGGATGACCACCTGCTGGCTTAAGCCCGCTCTCTGGGGGATTGGGCCTAAGCTGGCAGTCAGACATCCCTCTGGCAGCCCAGGAGTCCTCGGGGGATACCTATTTGCTAGTGGGGAGCAGGCCTAAGCTGCAGTTAGACATCCTTAGTGCTGCTGAGGAGGCAGGAGAGGCTCCCACCACCACCGCTGTACTGGCAGCCATCAGCCTGGCTTGTGGCTGAGCAGAGCTCCTCCTGCATTGAGCATCTGCCCCCTGGTGATCAGTGTGTGTCATAGTGACCAGTCATTCCCAGTCGTTCTGCTGTTAGGGTCAATTTGCATATTACCCTTTTATTATATAGGAGTGCCTGGCCAGCCTGGGTGAGGGGCTGAGGGCCATTGCAGGCTGCCCACAGCCCCTTCAGGGTAGGGGTTCCCCCTGGGGTGCCTGGCCATCCTGAGTGAGGTGCTGAGCGCCATTTGCAGGCTGGCCATAGCACCTTCAGGGTCGGGGGGTCCTGCTGGGGTGCCTGGCCAGTTTGGGTGAGTGGCTGATGGCAGTTTTCAGGCTGGCCACAGCCCCTTCAGGGGGGATCCCCACTGGGGTGCCTGGCCAGCCTGGGTGAGGCTCTGATGGCTGTTTTCAGGCTGGCCACAGCCCCTTCAGGGTGGGGGGCCCTGCTGGGGTGCCTGGCCAGTCTGGGTGAGGGGCTGAGGGCTGTTTTCAGGCTGGCCACAGCCCCCCAGCCATCCAAGCTCCCAGTGAGGCTGGGCTGGAAGTAGGTATCTGGGATTTATTTGTCTTCTATAATTGAAACTTTGTTGCCATGAGCGGAGGCCACAGCCGGCTCAGGGGCAAGGGGGAAGCTTGGCTTCCTCCATCACCCGGGCAACCAAGCCTCATGCTTGCTCCAACTCCGTGGCTGCCGACCACCATCTTGGTTGGGTTAATTTGCATATAGTCACTCTGATTGGCTGGTGGGTGTGGCTTACGGTGTAGTGAAGGTACAGTCAATTAGCATCTTTGTCTTTTATTAGTGTAGATAGCCATTCTGATAGGTGTGAGCTAATATCTTATGATTTTGATTTGCATTTAAACCATAAATGCAAATGCTTGTGACATTAAGCATCTTTTCATATGTCTATTAGAGAAGTGTCTATTCAGGTCCTCTGCCCATTTTTAATTGGTTTGTATTCTTTGGTGTTGAAAAGTATGAGTTCTTATAAATTTTAATATTAACCTCTTATCAGATGTATCATTGGTGAATAGCTTCTTCCATTCAATAGGTTGTCTTTTCAATTTGTTGATGTTTTGCTTTGCTATTCAAAACTTTTTAGTTTGATATAGTGCCATTTGTTTATTTTTTTTTGTTTCCCCTGCCCAAGGATATATGTCAGAAAAAATATTGCTACAAGAAATGTCTGAGATTTTACTGACTATTATTTTCTAGGATTATTATGGTTTTGAATCTTAACCCATTTTGAGTTTATTCTTGTATATGGTGTAAGGTGTACTCATTTCAATTTTTTGCATGTCTGTCTAACTTTCTCAGCACCATTTATTATAATAGATTTTTTTACCCCATTGTTATGTTTTTCCTCCTTTGTCAAATATTAATTGATCATATAGATTTATTTCTGGGCCATCTCTTCTGTTCCATCAATCTATATGTTTGTTTTTATGTCAGATCCTGCTGTTTTAATTAATATGGTTTTGAAGTATAATTTGATATCAGGTAGTGTGATACCTCCAACTTTATTCATTTCTCAAGATTGTGGAGACTATTCATGGTCTTTTGTGCTTATATCTAAATTTTTGGATGATTTGATCTAGTTCTGTGAAATACATAATTGATATTTTGATAGGAATTATGTTGGAAGTGTAGATTGCTTTTGGTAGTATGGACATTTTAATGATGTTAATTATTTCTATCCATGAATATGGTATGTGATTCCACTTATTTGTATCTTCTTCAGTTTCCTTCTTTAGTATCTTCTAATTTTCTGAGTATAGTTCTTTTACCTCCTTGTTTATATTCTTAGGTATTTAATTATTTTAATGCATTTGTAAATGTGATTGGTTTCTTAGTTTCCCTTCCAGATAGTTCATTATTGGTGTATACAAATACCACTGATTTATGAATATTAATTTTGTATCCTACTATCTTACTGAATGTCTATATCAATCATAGTTGTTGTGTTTTTTGTTTGTTTGTTTTTCTTGGTGAAATTTTTAAGGTTTCAATATACAGTATCATGTCATCTGAAAATGACAGTTTTACGTCTTCCTTTCCAATTTGGATGCCTTTTATTTCTTCTTTTAGTCTGATTGCTGTGCCTAGGGCTTCCACTACTATGTTGAACAAGAGTGGTGAAAGTGAACATCCCTTTCTTGTTCCTGATATTAAGGGAAACGGTTTTAGATTTTGCCCATTGAGTATGATGTTGACTGGGTTTGTCACATATGGCCTTTATTATGTTGAGGTATGTTCCCTTTATTCCCACTTTTCTGAGAGTTTGTATCCTAAATAGGTGCTGGATTTTGTGAAATTCTTTTTCTATGTCTATAGATAGGATCATATAATTTTCATTTTGTTTATGTGGTGTGTCAGGTGAATTGATTTGCAGATATTGTACCAATCTTGTATCCCAGGAATAAATCTCATATGATCATGGTGTTTAATATTTTAATGTATTTCTGGATTTGGTTTGGTAATATTGTGTTGAGGATTTTTGCATCCATGTTCATCAGGGAAATTAGCCTATAATTTTTGTCTTTGTAGTGTCTTCATTTGGTGTTGGAATTTGATTTGGGTAATACTGTTTTTGTAAAATGAGAGTGGAAGTCTTTACTCCCCTTGCATTTTTTGGAATAGTTTGAGAAGGATAGATGTTAGTTCTTTTTTGAATATTTGGTGAAATTCACATGTGAAACCATCCAGACCAGGACTTTTGTTCGCTGGAGTTTTTTTATTTTATTATTATTATTAAATTAGTTGTAATTAGTCTGTTCAGATTTCCTATTTCTTCTTGATTCATTTGTGGAAGATTGTGTTTCTAGGAATTTATTCATTTATTTCATATTGTGCAATTTGTTGGTGTATAGACGTTTGTAATATCTATGTATATAAAAGCCTAAGTGACCATTACAACCAAACAACCAGAACAATTGTAATGACCGGTCAACCAGTTGCTATGATGTGCACTGACTACCAGGGGGCAGACGCTCAATGCAGGAGCTTCCCCCTGTGGTCAGTGTGCTCCCACAGTCAACCTTCTGTGGCCCTAGCCGACCAGTCCCCGATAGGCCTCGATCACTGACCAGGCAAAGGGACCCCACTCATTCTTGAATTTGTGCACTGGGCCTCTAGTTTTCTTATAATCTTTTGAATTTCTGTGGTGTCAGTTGTTACTTCTCCTCTTTCATTTCTGATTATATTTATTTGAATCATCTCTCTTTCTTGATGAATCTGGTTAAATGTTTACCAATCTTGTTTATCTTTTCAAAGAATGAGCTCTTGTATTGATCTTTTGTATTGTTATTTTAGATTCTATTTCATTTATTTCTGGTCTGATCTTTTTATTTCCTTCCTTCTACTCACTTTGTGCTTTGTTTGCTGTTCTTTTTATAATTTCTTTAGGCATAAGGTTAGATTGTTTGAGTTTTTAAAATTTTATTATGTATTGTTTTTGGGTATATAGCTTAGTTGGTTAGACAACCATATCCTATAAAATAAAAGCCTAATATGCTAAGTGTCCGGTCGTCCAATCGGCCATTCAACCAATCAAAGTGTGATATGCTAATGATATGCTAAGGCCGCTCAAATGCTTGCTATGATATGCACTGACCACCAGAGGGCAGACACTCTGACTGGTAGGTGAGCTTGTTGCTGGGGTCCAGCCAATTGGGACTGAGTGAGATGGGCCAGACACACCCTGGAGCCCTTCCGTGGTCCCTCCCTGGCTGGCCAACCTCCCGCATCCCTCCCTGGCCCTGATCATGCACCAGTGGGGTCCCTTGGCCTGGCCTGGGCCCTCTCATAATCTGGGATCCTTTGGGGGATGTCAGAGAGCCAGTTTTGGCCCAATCCTGCAGGCCAGGCCGAGGAAACCCCCTGGTGCAAAAATTCGTTCACCGGGTCTCTGGTACTTTATGAAGTATTGCCCTTTGATGTCTCCATTACTCCAACTGGCACCATACATAGTCATCACAATATCATTGTCTATATTTCCTATGCTTTTCTTACTTCCCTGTGACTATGTTGTACCAATTTGTGCTTCTTAATCCCTTCACCTCTTTCACTCAGTGTCCTAACACCTCCTTCACTCTAGCACCTACAAGTTCTCTCTTTATATCTATGAGTCTGTTTCAATTTTGTTTGTTCATTTATTTTCTTTGTTCTTTATTTTTTAAATATATTTATGATTTCAGAGAGGAAGGGAGAGGGAGAGAGAGGTAGAAACATCAATGATGAGAGAGAATCATTGATTGGCTGCCTCTTGCATGCCCCCTACGGGGGATTGATATTGCAACCCGGGCATGTGCCCTTTGCTGGAATTGAACCTGGGACCCTTCAGTCCACAGGCTGATGCTCTATCCACTGAGCCAAACCTACTAGGGTCATTTATTTTGTTCTTTAGATTTCACATATAAGTGAAACCATATGATATTTGTCTTTGACTGACTTATTTCACTAAGCATAACTTCTAGGTCCATCCATGCTGTTGAAAATGATAACATTTCATTATTATTTTTATTTATATTCAGCTTTTATATCCACTCATCTATTAATGGGCACTTGGGTTGCTTCCATAGCTTGGCTATGGTAAATAACCCTGCAATGAACATAGGGGGTGCATATATTCTTTAGAATTAGTGTTTTGTGTTTCTATGGATAAATCCCTAGAAGTAGAATCAGTGATTTTAAAGGCCCATTTATTTTTAAAATTTTAAGGACCCTCCATACTGTTTTCCATAGTGACTGCACCTGTCAGCATTCCCACCAACAATACATGAAGGTTCTCATTCTCCATATCCTCACCAACGCTTGCCATTTGTGGATTTACTGAAGATAGCCATTCTGACAGGTGTGAGTTGATATCTTATTGTGGTTTTAATTTGCATTTCTCTGGCTATTGGTGATGTTGACCATCTTTCACATGTCTATTGACTATATCATCTGTTTGGAGAAATGCCTATTTGGGTCCTCTGCCATTTTTTAAGTGGATTTTTTTTTGTTTTTCTTGTTGTTGAGTAGCATGATGTCAGAGTCAGCAGGTCACTTATTGGTGGCAGGGCAGATGGAGAAGCCATGAGAAGTTGTGGGTGTATAAGAATGAGTCTTTATTGCAGAAGCTAGTGGCCATATAGCCATCAGACAAAACAATTCTTTACAGCAAAGTCTATACAGGCAGGCAGCTGGACACTGGCTGGTGAATACATATCCTTTTCTACACAGTAGTAGCATTAGTCTCTGTACTCACAGTCCTTAGCTGAGCAGCTGCGCACTGCCTCTAAACTCATGGCCTTACATTGTAGTAGTATCTCAGCTCTCTGGCTCAGCAGCTTCTTCTGTGTTCCCTTCCCAGAACACTGGCTGATTAACATGGTAGCTATATCTGAACCCTCTATGAGCTCTTAGCCTTATATTGTGGCAGTACCAGCTCTCAGCTCTGTCTGAGCTCTCTACACACATTGGAGCTATTTCTCTGTGCTCCTGCCTCTGCTTCTTGGAGTTCTCTGCCCAGCTGCTCTCTCTAACAGATTAACTTGTCAGTAATTTGTATATTACTCCAGAGACAAAGAAGGCTGATTGCCAACAGTGACATCAATCATATTTTGGCTACAGAAGTGCTCAGTATACTGTATGTCCTTGAACCCGCTCGATATCTTAGCCTGATTATGATTCCCAGGCTCAGAGTCCTTGAACATCCCGTTTAGGCTCATGCCAGAATGGCCTTGAACATCCCAGTGTATGAATACAAGATCTCTGTGCCCTCATTGGCTTGGTTCCCAAATATGAGTTTTGAATAAATGTTGGATATTAACCCCTTATCAGATGTATCATTGTCAAATATGTTGTCTCATGTAGTAGGTTGTCTCTTCATTTTTTTGATGGTTTCTTTTGTAGTTTAAAATTTTTTTAGTTTGACGTAACCCCATTTGTTTATTTTTTTGTTTTGTTTCCTTTGCCCAAGGAGATGTATCAGAAAAAATATTGCTCTGAGAAATGTCAGATATTTTACTGTATATGCTTTTTCTAGGATTTTTATGGTTTTGAGTCTTACATGTAAGTCTTTAATCCATTTTGAATTTATTCTTGTGTATGTTGTAAGAAGTTTCATTTTGTTGCACTTATCTGTTCAATTTGTCCAAGACCATTAATAGAATAGACTATATTTACCCCATTGTGTGTTTTTGCTTATAGATATGGGTTTATTTCGGGGATCTCTATTCTGTTTCATTGATCTATGTCTATTTTTATGGTGATACCATGCTGTTTTGATTACTATGGCCTTGTAGTATAACTTTATATTGGGTAACCTGGTACCTCCAAATTTTTTCTTCTTTCTCATATAGCTGAGGCAGTTTTTTTGTGTAGTCCCATATACATTTTTGGATTATTTGTTTTAGTTCTGCAAAAATATGCCATTGGTATTTTGACTGGGCTTGCTTTGAAGCTATAGATGGCTTTTGGTAATATGGATATCTTAATGATGTTAATTCTTCGTATTCATGAATACGATATATGCCTCCATTTATTTGTATCTTCTTTTTTAAAAATACTTTATTGATTAAAGTATTACATATGTCTCTCCTTTCCCCCCCATTGTCCTCTCCCAGGCCACTCCCACTTTCCAGCATATGCCCTCACCCCCATATTGTCTATGTCCATTGGTTATGTATATGCATGCATACAAGTCCTTTGGTTGATCTCTTCCCCCTCACCCCTTCCGTTGCCATCCTTCTGAGGTTTGAAAGTCTGTTCAATGCTTCTTTGCCTCTGGATCTGCTTTTTTTTTTTTTATCAGTTTATGTTCATTATATTCCACAAATGAATGAGATCATGTGATATTTACCTTTCTATGACAGGCTTATTTCGCTTAGTATAATGCTCTCCAGTTCCATCTGTGCTGTTGCAAATGGTAAGAATTCCTTCTTTTTTACAGCAGCATAGTATTCCATTGTATAGATATACCAGAATTTTTTAATTCACTCATCTGCTGATGGGCACTTAGGCTGTTTCTAAATCTTAGCTCTTGTAAATTGAGCTGCTATGAACATAGGGATGCATATGTCTTTTCGGATTGGTGTTTCTCATATAGCTGAGGCAATATGATTTTTTTGGATATATTCCTAGAAGTAGGATTACTGGGTCAAATGGGAGTTCCATTTTTAATTTTTTGATGAAACTCCATACTGTTTTCCACAGTTGCAGAACCATTCTGCATTCCCACTAACAGTGCACGGGGGTTCTTTTTTCTCCACATCCTCGCCAGGACTTGTCATTTGTTGATTTGTTGATGATAGCCATTCTGACTGGTGTGAGATGGTACCTCATTGTCATTTTGACTTGCATCTCTCAGATGATTAGTGACTTTGAGCATGTTTTCATATGTCTCTTGGCCTTCTGTATGTCCTCTTTAGAAAGTGTCTATTCAGGTCCTTCGCCCATTTTTTATTGGATTGTTTATCTTCCTTTTTTTAAGTTGTATGAGTTCCCTATAAATTTTGAGAGATTAAGCTCTTATCAGAGATAACATTGGCAAATATGTTCTCCCATGCAGTGGGCATCCTTGTTGTTTTTTTGATGGTTTCTTTTGCTGTGCAGAAGCTTTTTACTTTGACATAGTCCCATTTGTTTATTTTCTCTTTAGTTTCTATTGCACTAGGAGCTGTAATGCAAAGATATTGCTATGAGATATGTCTAATATTTTGCTGACTGTGGATTCTAAGATTTTTATGGTTTCCCATCTTATGTTTAAGTCCTTTATCCATTTTGAGTTTATTTTTGCGTTTGGTGTTAGTTGGTGGTCTAGTTTCATTTTTTTTGCATGTATCTGTCCAATTTCCCCAATTCCATTTATTGAAGAGACTGTTTGGACTCCATTGTATACTTTTGCCTCCTTTGTCAAAAATTAATTGAGCATAGTATCTTTGGTTGATTTCTGGGTTCTCTGTTCTGTTCCATTGGTCTATATGTCTGTTCTTGTGCCAGGACCAAGCAGTTTTGAGGATAGTGACTTGGTAATATACCTTGATATCTGGTATTGAGATCTCTCCTCATTTATTTTTTCCCCCTCAGGATTGCTGTGGCTATTCGGGGTATTCCTTTATTGCAATTTTTGGAGAGTTTGTTCTAGGTCTGTGAAATATACCATTGTTATTTTAATGGGTATTCCTTTGAATCTGTAGTATGGACATTTTAATGATGTTAATTCTACCAATCCATGAACATGGTATATTCTTCCATTTGTTTATGTCTTCTTCTATCTCATTTTTCAACTTCCTGCAATTTTCCAAATACGGGTCATTTACGTTCTTAGTTAAGTTCATTCTTAGGTATCCTAATTTTTCGTTGCAATGGTACATGGGATTTAAAAAAAATTTTTTCTTTCTGTACTGTCATTATTGGAGAGTAAAAAAACTATAGATTTCTCGGTGTCAATTTTGTACCCTGCTACATTGCCGAATTCATTTATTAAGTCTAATAATTTTTTGATGGAGTCTTTAGGGTTTTCTATGTATAACATTATGTCATCTGCAAATGATGACAGTTTTACATCCTCCTTTCCAATTTGGATGCCTTTTATTTCTTCTTGTCTAATTGCAATGGCTAGCACTTCCAGTACTGTGTCTAACAGGAGTGGTGAGAGTGGGTATACTTGTCTTGTTCCTGTTCTTAGGGGAAATGGTTTTATTTTTTGCCCATTGAGTATAATGTTGGCTGTAGGTTTGTCATATATGGATTTTATTATATTGCAGGATGATCCTTCTATTCCCACTTTGCTGAGGGTTTTTATCAACAAAGAATGTTGAATTTTGTCAAATGCTTTTTCTGCATCAATTGCTATGACTACATGATTTTTATCTCTCAATTTGTTTATTTGATTATCATGCTTATTGATTTGCGGATATTGTACCATCCTTGCATCCCTGGAATAAATCCCACTTGGTATGGTGTATGATCTTGCTAATGTAAAGCTGGATTCCATTTGCTACAATTTTGTTGAGAATTTTGGCATCTATGTTTATGAGGGATAGTGGCCTGTAATTCTCTTTCATTGTGTTGTCTTTATCTGGTTTTGGGATTAGGGTATGCTGTCTTAGAATGAGCTTGGAAGTGTTCCTTCCTTATGAATTTTTTTGAATAATCTGAGGAAGATAAGTTTTATTTCTTCTTTGAATGTTTGTTAAAACTCCCCTGTGTGTACGCACCCAATATAGGAGCACTCAAATACATAAGAAAACTTCTGGAGGGGATCAAGGGAGAGATTGACAGCAATACAATCATAGTAGGGGACGTTAACACCCCATTATCACCATTGGACAAATCCTCTAAACAAAAAATCAGCAAAGAAATATCAATCCTAAATGACTCACTAGATCAGATGGAATTAATTGACATCTTCAGAACATTTCATCCCAAAGCCACAGAATATACATTCTTCTCAAGTGCATGTGGGTCATTTTCAAAGATAGACCATATATTGGGTCACAGGCAAAGTCTCTTCAAATTCAAGAAGATAGAAATCATATCAAGCATCTTCTCAGATCACAATGGCATAAAACTGGAAATCAACTACAATAAAAACAATCCAAAAAAATCAAACACATGGAGACTAAATAACACGTTATTAAACAATGACTGGGTTACCAGAGAGATCAAAGTAGAAATAAAAAACATCATGGCAACAAACGACAATGAAAACACAACAATCCAAAATCTATGGGACACAGCAAAAGCAATGTTGAGAGGGAAGTTCATAGCTATACAAGCCTACTGCAAGAAACAAGAAACAATGAGAATAAATTACCTAACCCTACAACTCAAAGAGTTAGAGAGAGAGCAACAAGAAAAGCCCAGTGTAAGCAGAAAGAAAGAAATAATAAAGATCAGAGTGCAGATAAAGGACATAGAGACCAAAAAAAAAAAAAAAAAACAATACAAAAGATCAACAAAACCAAGAGCTGGTTCTTTGAAAGGATTAACAAGATTGATGAACCACTAGCTAGGCTCACCAAGAAACAAAGAGAAAGGACACAAATAAACAAAATCAGAAATGAGAGAGGAGAAATAACAACAGACCCCACAGAAATACAAAGGATTGTTAGAAAATACTATGAACAACTCTACTCCAACAAACTAGACAACCTGGAGGAAATGGACATATTCCTAGAAAAATACAACCTTCCAAAACTCAATCAGGAAGATTCTAAAAATCTCAGTAGGCCAATAGCTATGGAAGAAATGGAAGCAATAATCAAAAAGCTTCCAGCAAACAAAAGCCTGGGGCCTGATGGCTTCACAGGGGAGTTTTACCAAACATTCAAGGAAGAACAAGAACCTATCCTCCTCATACTATTCCAAAAAATTCAAGAGGAAGGAACACTTCCAAGCTCATTCTATGAAGCCAGCATCACCCTAATACCAAAACCAGGGAAAGACAACACAATGAAAGAGAATTACAGGCCAATATCCCTCATGAACATAGATGCCAAAATCCTCAACAAAATTCTAGCAAATCGGATCCAGCAGTACATCAGAAAGATCATACACTATGACCAAGTAGGATTTATCCCAGGATGCAAGGATGGTACAATATCCGCAAATCAATAAATGTAATACATCACATAAACAAATTGAGAGATAAAAATCACATAGTCATATCAATTGATGCAGAAAAAGCATTTGACAAAATCTAACACCTTTTCTTGATAAAAACTCTCAGCAAGATAGGAATAGAAGGATCATACCTCAACATAATAAAAGCTATATATGACAAACCCACAGTCAATATCATAATCAATGGGCAAAAACTAAAATCATTTCCCCTAAAAACAGGAACAAGACAGGGATGCCTCCTCTCACCACACCTGTTCAACATAGTACTGGAAGTACTAGCCATTGCAATTAGACAAGAAGAAGAAATAAAAGGCATCCAAATTGGAAAAGAAGAAGTAAAACAGTCCTTCTTTGCAGATGACATGATAAGGTACATAGAGAACCCTGAAGAGTCCACCAAAAATAATTAGACTTAATAAATGAATTCGGCAATGTAGTAGGATACAAAATTAATGCCAAGAAATCCATGGCATTTTTATACACCAATAGTGAACTTACAGAAAGTGAGACTAAAAAAGCAATCCCATTTACCATCACACCAAAAAAATTAAGATACCTAGGAATAAATTTAACTAAGGAGGTAAAAGACTTACATGCGAAAAACTACAGGACACTGAAAAAAGAGATAGAGGAAGACATAAACAGATGGAAGAACATGCCGTGTTCATGGATTGGTAGAATCAACATCATAAAAATGTCCATATTACCCAAAGCAATCATAGATTCAATACAATCCCCATTAAATTACAAATGGCATATATCACAGATCTAGAACGAACACTTCAAAAATTCATCTGGAATAAAAAAAGACCTCGAATAGCTGCAGCAATCCTGAGAAAGAACAACAAAGTAGTTGGAATCTCAATACCATATATCAAACTGTATTACAAAGCCACTGTTCTTAAAACAGCATGGTACTGGCACAAGAACAGACATATAGATCAATGGAACAGGACAGAGAACCCAGAAATCGACCCAAACCACTATGCCCAATTAATATTCGACAAAGGAGGCAAGAGCATACAATGGAGTCAAGACAGTCTCTTCAATAAATTGTGTTGGGAAAATTGGACAGATACATGCAAAAAGATGAAACTAGACCACCAACTCATACCATACATAAAAATAAACTCAAAATGGATAAAAGACTTAAACGTAAGATGGGAAACCATAAAAATACTAGAGATATCCACAGGCAGCGAAATCGCAAATATATGCTGAAGGAATTTCTTCTCTGATACTGCTCCTAGGGCAGTGAAATTTAAAGAGAAAATAAACAAGTGGGACTACATCAATATGGAAAGCTTTTGCACAGCAAAGGAAACCATCAACCAAACAACAAGAAGGCCCACTGTATGGGAGAACATATTTGCCAATGATATCACCGATAAGGGTTTACTCTCCAACATTTACAGGAAACTCATGAAATTTAACAATAGAAAGATAAATAATCCAATCAAAAAATGGGCAACGGACCTAGATAGACACTTTTTCGAAAGAGGACATACAGAAGGCCGAAAGACATATGAAAACATGCTCAAAGTCACTAATTATACGAGAATGCAAATCAAAACGACAATGCGGTATCATCTCACACCTGTCAGAATGGCTATCATCAACAAATCATCAAACGACAAGTGCTGGAAATGATGTGGAGATAAAGGAACCCTTGTGCACTGCTGGTGGGAATGCAAACTGGTGCGGCCACTCTGGAGAACAATATGGAGTTTCCTCAAAAAACTAAAAATGGAACTCCCATTTGACCCAGTGATCCCACTTCTAGGAATATATCCCAAGAAGCCAGAAACACCAATCAGAAAGGATATATGCACTCCTATGTTCATAGCAGCACAATTCACCATAGCTAAGATTTGGAAACAGCCTAAGTCCCCATCAGCAGATGAGTGGATTAAAAAACCGTGGTACATCTACACAATGGAATACTACGCTTTGGTAAAAAAGAGGGAACTCTTGCCTTTTGCAACAGCATGGATGTAACTGGAGAGCATTATGCTAAGTGAAATTAGCCAGTCAGAGAAAGATAAATACCACATGATCTCACTCATTTGTGGAATATAGAGAACTACATAGACTGATGAACAGGGACAGACCCAAAGACAGAGAAACAGCGATCAGATTATCAATCCCCAGAGGGAAAGTAGGGGAGGGTGGAGTTAAGGGGAAGAGATCAACCAAAGGACTTGTATGCAGGCATATAAGCCAAACCAATGGACATGGACAACAGGGGGATAAGAACATGGGGTGGGGGGAGGTTGGAGGTTAATTGGGGAGATGAGGACACATTTGTAATACCTTAACCCAGGGGTCCTCAAACTACAGCCTGGGGGCCACATGCAAATACAAATACTGTATTTCTTCCCGTTTTGTTTTTTTACTTCAAAATAAGATATGTGCAGTGTGCATAGGAATTTGTTCATAGTTTTTTTTTTTTTAAACTATAGTCCGGCCCTCCAATAGTCTGAGGGACAGTGAACTGGCCCCCTGTTTAAAAAGTTTGAGGACCCCTGCCTTAACCAATAAAGAAATTAAAAAATACTCCCCTGTGAAGCCATCTGGTCCAGGTCTTTTGTTTGTTTGTTGAAAGTTTTTTGATGACTGCTTCAATTTCTTCCATAGTTATCGGCCTATTCAGATTTTTTGATTCTTTCTGGTTGAGTTTTGGAAGGTCGTATTTTTCTAGGAATATGTCCATTTCTTCTAGGTTGACCAGTTTGTTGGAATAGAGTTGCTCATTGTATTATTATTATTATTATTATTATTATTATTTACAATCCTTTGTATCTCTGTGAGATCTGTTGTTATTTCGCCTCTTTCACTTCTGATTTTGTTTATTTGGGTCCTCTCTCTTTGCTTCTTGGTGAGCCTGGCTAGAGGTTCATCAATCTTGTTTATCATTTCAAAAAACCAGCTCTTGGTTTCATTGATCTTATGTATTGTTATTTTTTGGTCTCTATGTCATTTATTTCTGCTTTGATCTTTATCATCTCCTTCCTTCTTCTCACTCTGGGCTTTTCTTTTTGTTATCTTTCTAATTCTTCAAGTTGCACAGGTAGATGGTTTATTACCAGTTTTTCTTTTATTTATTTATTTATTTATTTATTTATTTATTTATTTATTTATCTATTTGAGGTAGGCCTGTAATGCTATGAACTTCCCTCTCAGGACTGCTTTCACTGTGTCCCATAGATTTTGGATTGTTGTGTTTTCATTGCAATTTTTTTCCAGGATGTTTTTTATTTCTTATTTGATCTCTTTGGTAACACAATCATTTTTCAATAGTATGCTATTTAGCCTCCAAGTGTTTGAGTTCCTGTGATTATTTTTATTGTAGTTGATTTCTCATTTTATGCCATTGTGATCTGAGAAGATGCTTGATATGATTTCAGTCTTCTTGAATTTGGAGAGACTTTGCCTATGTCCCAATATGAGGTCTACCTTTGAAAATGTCCCATATGCTCTTGAGAAGAATGTGTTTTCTGAAGCTTTGGGGTGAATTGTTCTGAAGTTGTCAATTAATTCCATCTGATCTAGTGAGTCATTTAGGATTGCTATTTCTTTGCTGATTTTTTGTCTAGAGGATTTATCCAGTGATGTCAATGGGGTATTAAAGACTCCTACTATGATTTTATTGCTGTCAATTTCTCCTGTTATATCTTCCAGAAGTTTTTTTTAAAAAATATATTTGGGTGCTCCTGCATTGGGTGCATATATGTTTGCTAGAGTTATATTCTCTTGTTTTTGTCAATCTTTTTAGAATTAGAGAAGTGGCCTTTCTTGTCTCTTGTTATGGTCTTCACTTTGAGGTCTATCTTGTCAGATATAAGTATTGCTACCCCTGCTTTTTTTTTCATTTCCATTTGCCTGGAAGATATTTTTCCATCCCTTCACTTTCAGTCTGTGTGAGTCCCTTGTTCTTAGGTGGGTCTCTTGTAGACAACATACATATGGGTCATGTTTTCTTATCCATTCAGTCACTCAATGTCTTTTGATTAGAGCATTTAGTCCACTTACGTTTAATGTTATCATTGATAAGTACTTATTTATAGCCATTTCTATTCTCTATGCCTGTGTTCCTTCTTCCCTTTCCATTTATTCTTTTTACAACAACCCCTTTAGCATTTCTTGCATTGCCTGCTTGCTAGTGATAAACTCCCTTAGTCTTTTTTTTTTTTTTTTGTCTGCAAAGCTCCTGATTTCCCCTTCAATTTTGAATGATAGCCTTGCTGGATAGAGTATTCTTGGATTCAGTCTCTTGCTTTGCATCATTTTGTATACTTCATTCAATTCCCTTCTGGCCTGATGTGTTTCTGTTAAGAAATCATTTGATAATCTGATGTTAGATCCTTTGTAGGTAACTCCCTGTCTCTGTCTTGCAGCCTTTATGATTCTCTCTTTGTTGTTAACATTTGCCATTGTAATTATGATGGGTCTTGGTGTGGGTCTTTTGGGGTTCATCTTGCTTGGGACTCTCTGTAATTGTGTGACTTTTTTCTTCTCCATATCAGGGAAGTTTTCTGTCATTATTTCTTTAAATAGATTCTCTAATTCTTGCTGCTCTTCTTTTCCTGCTGGCATCCCTATTATACATATGTTATTTTGTTTCATGTTGTCCCAAAGCTCCCTTAGGCTTTCCTCCTGCTTTTTAATTTTTTTCTCCCATTGCTGTTCAGATTTGGCTTGTTTCTCTACCTTATCTTCTAACTCACTAATTCGGTCCTCTGCTTCTTCTAGTCTACTGTTGAAACTTTCCAGCACATTTTTGTTGGTAGCTATATCATTTTTGATTTCTTCCTGATTTTTGCATAGGTTGTTGATTTTCTCATCCATCTGGTTTATGAACTCTATGACCATTACTCTGAATTCTTTTTCTGACATATTGCATGTGTCCGTTTCACTTATTTCCTTTCTTGGTGATTCTTCTTTTTCTTTCTTTTGGGGATTGTTTGTTGTCTCCCCATTCTAGCTCTCACAGGAAGGTCCAAGCGCCGAGTTGCGAGGGTCTGAGCCATGTGAGGCTGGAGCATTGCACCATCTGAGCGTTACTGAAGAGCTCAGACACAGAGATGTATGGATGCTGTGGTCAGCAGGAGCCTTGTGCACTGAGAGTCCGAGTCCCTGTGTGCCTGCGCTGAGAATCAGAATCATCTGTGCTCAGTGCAGCCTTGTGCATGTACCAAGAATCAAGGTCCCTGTGTGTGCACTGAGAATCATGCACACCTAGAATCAGGGTCCCTGCACATGCACACTGAGAATCAGAGTCCCTGCATGCATGCACCAAGAATCAGAGTCCCCAAGCGCGGGCCGGGAATCAGAATCCCTGTGTGTGTGTGTGTGTGTGTGTGTGCCGAGAATTGAGAATTGGAGTCTCTGGCTCTTTGTGCAGCCTTGCGTGTGCTCCCAAGAATCAGGGTCCCCGTGCACACATGACGAGAAACAGAGTCCCTGTGTGTGGGCGCTGAGAATCAGTCACTGGTGCTCAGTAGAGCCTTGTGCATGCACCTAGAATCAGTCCGTGTGTGCGGATAATCAGAGTTCCTGTGCACACACGATGAGAATCCCTTGGTTTGCGCACCAAGAATCAAAGTCAGTGGTGCTCAGTGCAGCCTGGTGCAATGCCAAGAATCAGTCCACATGAATGCAACAAACAGAGTCCCTGTTTGCACGTGCCAAGAATTAATGTCACGGGCGCTCAGTGTGACCTTCAGCACATGTGCCGGTAATCAAAGTCCCTGGCCTCCCAGGGGGCCGGGTTTGCACAGTTGCCCGGTGTTGCAGGAGGCCCTATGCCACTTCAGCAGGCTGGTGGGTTGGGGGATGCGCTCTGTGACTCACAGAAATCTGTGGCCAGGATGTCTGGGGTCTTGGTGTCCCTGGGTCTGCAGCTATGGTAGCAGGTCTTTGTCCAGTAGAGTCCCAGTTTGTATCTGAGGTCAGTCTGGGTGGTGGTGAGGCTAGAATCCTAGTCACAGCAGTTCTGCCCTTCAAGACGGCATGATTTCTGTGCCAGTGCAGGCTGCCTGGGAGTGTTTGCAGCAGCAGCAGCAGGGTCTTGCAGTTTAAGACTGCCCAGTCTGCCAGCCGCTGAAAGTCCTGCAGGATCTAACTGTCCCTAGCTCACACACACACTCACTACACATGTCCACACACTCTCCTTTTGCTTACTTACTCTCTCACACACTCTCTCTCCTCACCCTCTTTCTTCTTTCTGATTGGGTGTTTTTTGATCTTTTGTCTTCCAAATCACTGATTCTATCCTCTGCTTTATCTAATCTGTTGTTGATTTTTTCTAGGGTATTTTTCATTCCAGGTATTGTTTCTTCATTTCTTATTGTTTTTTTTTTAATTGTTTCTACATTTTAAAGAATTTTCATTGTCTTTTGTGTGAGTTCTTACTGAGTTTATCTGTACATCCCCTTGAGAATTCTTATAACTATTTTCTGAACTTTGTTCTGGTAGCTTGCTTGTCTTCATTTCATTTAGGTTTTTTTTTCTGTATATTTCTCCAGTTTTTTCATTTGGGACATGTTTCTTTTTCTCCCCATTTTGGCTACCCCTCTGTATTTGATTCTATGTATTAAGTAAATCTGCTATGTCTCCCAGTTTTGGTATGATGCCCTTATATACTAGAAGTCTGCTGGGGCTCAGTTGTACAGTGTTACTGATCACCTGAGCTAAGTGCCCCAGGAATTTCCTTTTTGTGAGTGATGTGAACCCTCCTGATGTAGTTGAGTTTTGATTGCTTTTGGCCTGTTGGTTGGATTGACCCTCTGGCTTGCTATGAATATTGACCTCAATCTGTAATGTATGAGCTCTGTGTACTGACCCCATGAAACAGATTTCACTCTAATTTTGTCTGGTGCCTGCTGAGATCTCCTTTTGTGTATGTGCTACTTGTGGAGCTAATTGGGTCATGCTATGATATGGTCTGAATCCCACCACTGAATATGTTGGTTATGGGGCCACTTTGGAGGTACTCCAGTGCAGATGAATATCAGGTGCTGCCTGTGACAGGCCCTGGGATATCTGTTTGGAGCTACAATGTGATCCACAGTTTGTGATTGCTTCTGTTGGGCTTGGGTGTGCATGGGAAGGGGAAAGCTGTGCACCAAGGCCCGTGTTCATAAGTATGGAGCCCAGGGGCAGGTCAGCAAAAGGCCCAAGGCTTGCCAAAATATGCCTCTACCTGCTAGCTGATTGTTAGTTTCACTTAATTGAAAAAGCTTTTGGAAATATGTGAGTTGCATGAGGTAGGTTCTCAGTGAGTCTCCAGGTAGGGGTGAGTGGCATTCACCAGATTGATACAGTTTCAAACTTGATGCCAAAACTGGGTCTGAGGCCACTCACCAAGAGTCTCAGGATATAGCCACACAACTCAGTTTTTCCCAGAGTCTGCTTGGACCTCCTGGAGAGTCTTCTGCACAATAGGACGAGGCTGGCCAGAGCCCACCGACTTTCCGCAGCGTGCATGCTGGGCAGGTTGGGGCCACTGGGAGTCAGGCAGGTGGAGATTATGGTTCTCCATGGTGGGCCTGTTGGAACAACTTTGGGAGTGTGGAGTGCCACTGCTCTGGCATCAGGGGTAAAGTTCCTGGGCCACTGTTCTGGAATTCCTGCGTGGGGGTAGTGCATGGCTTAGGGAGTGTGGTGCTGCTGTTCTGGAACAGAGGGTGCCACTGCTCTGATTGCTTGGGATCAGTGCCCTCTTGTGCTTCTCTGTCACACAGATGGCATGAAACTGCTGCTATCTTATGGCTGGATGAAGGGAAATGGCCTAGCCTCAGAGCCACACAACTCAGTCTCTGATTCCTCCTGAGTTCACCTTCAATATCCCTTCAAAAAAGTGTATACCACGGTCTTTTGCAGCAAACTTCTTGAAGGGTGTGAGCTCGGCAAGGCCAAGGCCAGGGATTTAGGAGGGTGGGTCTAATGCATTCACTAAGGCTGAGGTCTTAAAGAGGGGACTGCTTGATCCAGGAAGGATGGTATATATGGTGGTGTGGGAGAGTGACTAGGCACAGTGATCCTGGTGGCTGTTCTTTTAGCATTCTCACTGGAGCCACAAAACCCAGGCTGTCTTCAAACAACTCCAGTGTGCTCTGATGCACCCTCCCTCTACCAGGGTGAGTGGCTATGGATGAAATTTGTGCAGTGGCCTTTTAAGAGGGTGCCTGGGTTTCTAGCAGACTCTGTCTCTCCCTGTCATAAAGAATCCATGCTGATTTTCACAGCCATATGTGATGTGGACACCTCTTCCTAGCTCTGGTGCTTTGGGCTGTGGAGCCTGGTTTGTGGTTGAGATCCTACATAACTCAGGGGTGGACCTTTGCAGCTGAGATATACATCTGGATTCTAAGCTGCCACACATGGGTATGAGGCCAGCCCTCCTTTAGTCTCTGCCCTTCTCAATGTGGCTTCTTCTGTAAGTCCTTGATTATAAGACTTTTATTTATCCAAAAGGTTAATTATTCTATAATTTAATTCCAGCTTGGTTTTGAGAGGAGGTGAGTGTAACTTTCATCTACTCTGCTGCTTTTTTCTCCACCTCATTGTTTGCTTTCTTATTATTGAGTTTGAAGAGTTCTTTGTATATTTTGAACACAAGTGTTTCATCAGCTATGCATTTTGTAAAGATTTTCTTTCAGCCTATGGCTTATATTTTTACTAGAGGCCCAGTGTAAGAAAATTCATGCACTGGAGGGGGGTCCTTCAGCCCGGCCTGCCCCCTCTCACAGTCCGGGAGCCCTCAGGGGCTGGAGGCAACCTGGCGATCGGGGGCAGGGGGGCGACACCCCATTACACTCTGCTGCTGCACTGCCAGCAGCACAAGCCTCAGCTGGCCCTGGTTACCTGATCCTTGGGTGGCCCTGGGTGGCTAGGCAGCCACCATCTGAGGCTTACCTGCACCTTGGGAAAGCCCTGGGCAGCTGGGCAGCCACCATCCAAGGCTTCCCTGTGCCTCAGGCCAGCCCTGGGTTGCTGGGGGGCTAAGGGGACTGGGGGTCTCTGGAGGCAGGCACACAGAGTGGCCGGGCCCACCTGGGGGGTGCCCGGCCTTGCTGTGCACATGTGGCCCTGGCAGGGCTGAGGGGACTGGGTGCCACCATCTTGTGGCTGTGGGCGCCACCATCTTTGAGGGCATGGTAGTCAATTAGCATATTCCTTCCTTATTGGCTGTGGGCGCTGCCATCTTTGAGGGTGGGGCAGTCAATTAGCATATTCTCTCCTTATTGGCTGTGGGCACCCCCATATTTGCGATGGCATGAGGGTCAATTAGCATATTCCTTCTTTATTAGATAGGATTGTCTTAGCAAGCATCTTGTGCAGAGTAGAAGTTTTTAATTTTAATAAAGTTCAACTTTTTAGTTTTTTCTTTCATGAATTGTGCTTTTGGTGTTTTATCTAAATTATTATCTTTAAATGCTAATCTAGATTTTATCCTATATTATATTCTAGAAGTTTTATAGTTTTATATTTTACATTTAAATCTGTGATCCATTTTGAGTTAATCTTTGTAAAGGATGTAATGTCTGTCTAGATTATTATATTTTTTTGGCATGTAAATTTCCAGTTTGTCCAGTCTCATATGTTGAAAAGACTAATCTATTTCCATTAAGACTAACCTTTTTGCCTTTGTTCTTTCGCCAAAGACCAGTTGACTATATTTGTATGAGTTTATTTCTGGGATCTCTACTCAGTTCCATTGATCTGTTTGTTCATCCTTTTGCAAACTCTCTGAATTATTGTAGGTTTTCTAGTAAGTCTTAAATTTGGATAGTGTCAGTTATTCTGCTTTATTCTTTAAGTAGTGGCCCAGTGCACAAAATTCATGCACAGAGGGATGTCCCTCAGCCCGGCCTGCACCCTCTCCAATCTGGGACCCCCTGTGGGATTGGGCTTAAACCGGCAGTCAGACATCCCTCTCACAATCCAGGGCTGCTGGCTCCTAACTGCTCACCTGCCTGCCTGCCTGATTGCCCCTAACCACTCTGCCTGCAGCCTGCTTGCCCCCAACTGTCCCCCAACCAGCCTTCTCACCCTTAAATGCCCCCCCTTGCTGGCCTCATTGCCCCCAACTTCCCCCCTCGCTGTTCTGATCGCCCCCAATGGCACCCCCTGCCATCCTGCTTGCCCCCTACTGCCCTCCCCACCAGCCTGCTTGACCCCAACTGCCCCATCTACCGGCCTGCTTGCCCCCAACTGCCCCCCATGCCACCATGCTTGCCCCAAACTGCCCCTCCCGCTGGCCTGATCATGCCCAACTGACCCCCATTGCCAGCCTGCTTGCCCCCAATTGCCTCCCCTGATGGCCTTCTTGCCCCCAACTGCCCCCCATGCTGGCCTGCTTGTCCCCTAGTGCCCCCCCTTGCTGGCCTGCTTGCCCCCACCTGACACGCCCCTGCTGGCCTGCTCACTCCCAACTGCCCCCCCTGCGAGCCTGAATGCCCCAAAACTGCCCCCCCCCGCTGGTCTGATCACCCCCAACTGCCCTCCTCCACCCCGGCTCGCAGTCCTGCTCACCCCCAAGTGGCTTCCCCTGCCAGCCTGCTTGCCCCCAACTTCCCCCTCCGCCTGCCTGATCATTCCCAACTGCCCTCCCCTCCTGGCCTGATCACCCTTAACCACCTCTGCCTCGGCCCTTCCACTATGACTTTGACTGAGCAGCAGCCATGGAGCCTGGCTTGGATTCCTGGGTCTCTGGGGCGATCCAGGAAGCCAAGCCTCCTGCCTGCTCTGGCTGGCTCCGTGGTTCTGACCGGTGCTGCCATCTTCGTTGCATCAATTTGCATATTCCCTCCTTATTGGCAGTGGGCACCACCATCTTTATCGCAAAGTGATGGTTAATTTACATGTTACTCTTTTATTAGATAGGATATTGTATTGGCTTCTCTTGATCTCTTGCCTTTCCATATTAAGTTTAGAATTTATTTGTTGATATCCACAAAATAACTTTCTGGGATTTTGATTGGGATCACATTGAATCTAAAAATCAAATTGGCAGGAACTGGTATCTTAAAATATTGAATTTTCTTATTGCAGTTATTCCCTATATACAAGCAATGAACAAAATAGAATTTGAAACTTTACACACACCATTTGCATCCACACCAAAACTAAATACTAAAATACTAATCTAATGAAATATGTACAAGATGTATATGATGAAAAGTACAACATTCTGATGAAAGAAATTAAAGAAGATATAAATAAATTGAGAGACATCTCATGTCAATGGATAGGAAGGAACTGTGGTATGCTTTCATGTTACTTAACATTTTCTTTGCACTTGTAATGTTTTGTTTATATAGCAAAAACAGTGCAGGGACTGTTTTTTGTCATATAATTCTTGTGTTTCAAGATTGAAGAGTCTTGTGTTACTACCCTAAGAGTTCACTGTTATGGATCCTCATTATCTTGGGTCCCTTTTAAGTAGCATCTTAGGTAACTTTTTGGGTTATTTGATTCAGCTGAAAATATTTAGCAAGGTTGTTAGATTCTTCCCATAAAATTTACTGGCTTAGCAGCAGCAACCAAAGCAGTTCTCTAAGCATCCTAGTCTTCTTATATACAATTTCAGAAGGAGGTCACACACACTGGACCTCAGTCCACTTTTGTCACTTATAGATGCATAGTTTTGATCATGTTATATAATCACTCTGAGCCTCAATTTATTTATTTGCAAATGGCGATAGTATCTTCCTTTTTTTTGGTTTGAGAATTGGGAAACTATAAAGTAGTGTAGTGTCTTGCAAATGGCAGCTATTTTTATCTTAAGCATTTTGTTCCTTGAGTACTTAATACGACCCTGCTGTCTCTTCCCTATGCTTGTGTAGTTCTCACACATATAGAAGTGAGTTATATCACCATGGAGATAAACTTTAGTCATTTATAATATGTTTAAATCTTTTCTTTTTTTAAACAATAGAAACTATGTATTCAGTACCTAATCAACTGGACACCATGTTGAAAATATTTGAGAAACAGTCAAATATGTTAGAGAGGTAAGCTTTTAAAATAATTTTTTTCAATTATAAAAGTGAATACGTATTTATTTTAGAAAAATTGGAAATAGAAGAAAATAATATTACTATTAAAATTTAGTGTTCTTACATAAATTTTTATGATACGTATAATTTTAAAGCTTAAAATTATAATCACACAGAATGTAAAATTGTATAGTTACAATGTGAAATAGTATATCAGTTCCTCAAAATTTTAAAAATATAATTACTAAATGATTCAGCATTTTCATTTCTGGGTATATAACCCCCAAATTGAAATTAACATCTTGAAGAGATATTTATACACACATATTCATTGTAGCATTATAATAAGAGCAAAGAAGTGGAAGAAACCCAAGTGTGCAATGATGAATGAATGGATAAAGAAAATGAAATATATAAATACAATAGAATATGATTCAATATTTAAAAAGAAGGAAATTCTGACACATGGTACAACCTGAATGAACATTGGGGATATTATGCTAAGTAAGATGAGCCAGTCACATAAAGAAAAAAGTTTTATGATTTCATTTATATGAGGTACACTGTGTAGTCAAATTCATAGAGACAGAAAGTAGAGTGGTGGTTGCCAGGGACTGGGGAGAATGGGGGATAGGGACTTGTTGAATGGGTACAGAGTTTCAGTTTTTCAAGATGAAAGAGTTCTGGAGATTGTTTGCACAACAATGTGAATATTTTTAACTGTATTATACACTTAAAAATGGTTAATAGACAAATTTTGTGTTATGTATATTTTAAAATTTAGAAAGTAAAAATTACAAACATACAAAATGTCACTTGTATATATATTTTTGACTTATTGATAATTTTTATTTTTTTTTTATTTTTTTTTTAAAATATATTTTATTGATTTTTTACAGAGAGGAAGGGAGATAGAGATAGAGAGTTAGAAACATCGATGAGAGAGAAACATCGACCAGCTGCCTCCTGCACATCTCCTACTGGGGATGTGCCCGCAACCCAGGTACATGCCCTTGACCGGAATCGAACCTGGGACCCTTTGGTCCGCAGGCCGACGCTCTATCCACTGAGCCAAACCGGTTTCGGCCGACTTATTGATAATTTTTATAAATTCATAATTATTTTTAGGTGAATGTTTTAAAGTTAAACATATTCAGAAAGTTCATATCACTTAGTGTTTTCAAAAATTTTTATTTAGATTCAACATTGAAAAAAGTAGGAAGTTTTGCATGATCATATTTTCTAGTTATAAAATCCAGTGATCAACAATTAATAAAGGGTGTCCCAAAATTCACGCAAGAAATAATTTTGATAGAAAACACAGGTTTATAATTACAAATTATAAATTTTTATTGATTCATAAAGTATACAGTATAGGGTTATGTATGGAATAGCATATCGGGTAAATGGCCTCCACGGCTTTGCCGGCACATACGCACTCTTTTGTTACTGCCTGAGTAGCCACATTTTCAAAGAAGAATGGTCTGATGATCCCTCCAGCCCAAAATCCACACCAAACAGTGACACGTTGTGGATGCATTTGTTTCTCAACAATCACTCGTGGATTTTCTGAACCCCAAATTTGACAATTTTGTCGATTAACCAAGCCATCAAGATGAAAATGAGGCTCATCGAAATTCAGCCACATTTATGCAAAACAGTCATGGAAAATTTCAACAAAAGCTTAAAGAAAATGTAATGAAAGTCCAGGGAAGTTGCTAATAATGGAACTAAAGGATGTATGGCCAGATTTTTGGTATGTAGGCCCTATTTACCATTTTGGTATGTATGTTTGTAATTTTTACTTTCTAAATTTTAAAATATACATAACACAAAATTTGTCTATTTTGTATAGTTTCACATTGTAACTATACAATTGTTTGGTTAGAATATCTTTTGTATATTTCTTTGCATGTCAAGAAATATCTTCAAAAGCACTATGGATGACCTATAGTTCTTTCTGGTGGCTAAGGTTATATTAGTTATACAACTGGTATGTTGAAAAAACACATATTGTGGAATGAAATCACAAAGCTCTTTTTTTTCCTTTGCATTCATTTATATTTGCAAATTTGGGTTAATGTCCCCTTGCTCCTGAGTAAAAGTTAGGCTATTCTGATTACTCTTAAAGAATAATTCATTTACATCTAAGTCACAAACACTGCTCTAAGTATAAAATTAATATTTCTTGTCAAATACTATAGTCAATATTTTAATTTTTATTCAAAGTTAAGACTTCTCTTCCTCTCCCATCCCAGTATCCCAGCTGGAGCCTGCTGGGACATGTGGTTAGCTTTTAGCTTTTATATTTTTTAAAATATATTTTTATTGATTTCAGAGAGGAAGGGAGGGGAAAAGAGAAATAGAAACATCAATGATATTTCTTCATACCCTCTGCCTTACTGGGTATTGAACCTGTAACTCAGGCATGTGCCCTGACCAGGAATTGAACCGTGACCTCCTGGTTCATAGGTTGATGCTCAACCATTGAGCCATGCCCGCCAGGCTGGCTTTTCTCTTTTATTGCTTTCTTTCCCATTAAGTAGTTGTGGTTTCTGTTCTTCATGTGTTTGGAAAAGGAGAGAAGAAAGGTAGGATATACAAGAAAGGTCTTGATTGTCACTGCCTTCCTTCTCTATAACTAAAGATAACATATAAGAATTTTTCTGAATATTCTGTTTAAAGTGCCTTTCTAGGCTTGAGATAAGGTTAACCATATTCATCCCTCCCTTAAGGGTTTGGGTTAGGGCCCAAGACACCTGATAGTTCTCTACAAAGAAATACTCTTTCTAAATCTTCTTTCACAACTCTTTTATATTGTTCATATTGGTGAAAGGTTTTAGCGCTCTTTCTTGAATGCCTATTTTTTTCCAAGTGATAATAGTCATCTGCCTCACCTCATATTTTGATATGTGATGCTGTTAATATTCTGTTAAAATAAATACAGGATGTGTCAAATGTCTTAGTGTGGTTTTAAACTTTAAAAACTTCAGAACTGTAATAATACAAGTATTATAAACATTGCAATTTGATTATATACATTTGTTTTGCACTTATTTAAAATTTTTTGAATACAAATTAAAAAATATTTTTTTAGTTAAATTTTTTGCTTGGGTCTGCATTTTCTATATTCAGTCAGAGAAATTGAAACAAAATTTATTGTTCAAAATTCACAAAACTATCTTATGTTAAGGAAGTGGAAATAATGAAGCTGTCAGATTTTTTATTTTTTATAAGTCATGGCATTTATATCTTTGAAGTCATTGGTGCTTAAAACTACACTAAAACTTTTAGAACATACTGAATTTATTGAACTTCTACCAGGTGGCTGAGTGCTTAGGTCAAAATCCTAAATCAAATTAGTCTGAGCAAAAGACATTTTATTACTAAGATTATGGGTAGTTCATTGAGCCTAATGATAGCAATATGGCTCGGGATTAGAAACAAGTATAAACCAGAACTTGAACACTATCAAGATACTTTTCAAAACATTTTTATTATTATTTTGTATTAGTTTTAGCTGTACAGCTTGGTGGGTAAACAACTGTATAATTTACAAAGTATTCCCACTGATATTTCTATTACCTTTCTAGCACCACACATAGTTATTATAATATTTTTATGCTATACTTTACAACCCCATGACTACTTTGTAGCTATCAATTTCTACTTCTTTAAAAAATAATTTTATTGATTTCAGGGAGGAAGAGAGAGAGAGAAACATCAGTGATGAGAGGGAATCAACACTGGGCCCAATTTCTACTTCTTAATCCCTTTACTTCTTTCATCCGGTCTCCCAATCCCCATCATCTCTGGCAACTATCAGTCTGCTTATCTGTGAGTCTGTTTCTGTTTTGTTTGTTCATTAATTTTGTTCTTTAGATTCCACATATAAGTGAAATCATATGGTATTTATCTTTCTCTGACTGAATTATTACACTGACCATAATACCCTTGAGGTCCATGCTGTTGCAAATTGTAAGATTTCAAATATTTTTATGGCCAAGTAATATTCCATTATATATATACCACAACTTTTTAAAATGTTTCTTTTAAATATATATATTTTTAAAAATATATATTTTATATATATTTTTCTTTTCTTGATTTCAGAGAGGAATGGAGAGAGAGAGATAGAAACATCAATGATGACAATCATAATTGGCTGCCTCCTGCATGCCCCCTGCTGTGGATTGAGCCTGTGAACCTGTGCCCTGATTGGGAATCAAACCCGACCTCCTGGTTTATACATTGACATTCAACCACTGAGCCTCATTGGCATCACTACACCACAATTTTTTTAATCCACTCATCTACTAATGGGCTTGCTTCCATATCTTAGCTATTGTAAATAGTGCTGCAATGCACATATGGGGTGAATATATTCTTTCAAATTAGTTTTTTTGGTTTCTAATATGAACTAATTACTGGGTCATAGGAAGGTCCATTTTTATTTATTTATTTATTTATATTTTTATTGACTTCAGAGAGGAAGGGAGAGGGAGAGAGAGATAGAAACATCAATATGAGAGTGAATCATTGGCTGCCTCCTGCACACCCCCCACTGGGGATTGAGCCCACAAACTGAGCATGTGCTCTTGACCAGAATCGGACCTGGGACCCTTCAGTCTGCAGGCCGACTGAGCCAAACCAGCTAGGGCCCCATTTTTATTTTTTTTAAGAAACTCCATACTGTTTTCCATAGTGGCTGTACCACTCTGTATTCCCATGAACAGTGCACAAGGGTTCCCTTTTCTCTGAATCCATGCCAACACTTGTTGTTTGTTGATTTATTGATGATAGCCATATGACATGTGTGAGGTGATATCTCATTGTGGTTAATATATGACAAAGGAGGGAAGAATGTACAGTGGGGTAAAGTCAGTCTATTCAATAAATGGTGTTGTAAAATTGTACAGACACATGCAAAAATATGAAACTAGAACACTTTCTTATACCATACACAGAAAATTCTCGAAATGGACTAAAGACTTAAATGAAAGACTCAAAACTATAAAACTCCTAGAAGAAAACATAGGCAGTGAAATTTCTGACATATCTCTTAGGAATACTTCTTATGATGTATCTCCTTGGGCAAGGAAAACAAAACAAAAAATAAATAAATGGGATTACATCAAATTAAAATGTTTTTGCACAGCAAAGGAAACCATGAACAAAAGGAAAAAAACCTACTGAATGGAAGAAGATATTCGTCAATGATACATCTGGTAAGGGGTTAATATAAAAAATTCATAAAGAACTCATACTACTACTCAACAACAACAAAAAATCCCAAAATATTCAATTAAAAAATGGGCAGAGGACTTGAATAGATACTTCACCAGAAAGGACATACAGATGGCCAATAGACATATGAAAAGATGCTTACGACCCCCCCTTTTTTTCTACTCCATACATGAACGTTATTTTCTCCCATTGCAGACCCTTTCTTTCCATTTTTTTTGGTTAATTTATTTTTCCCATAGGTGGGAAGCCATCCTTGATTGCTGACAATTCCTAAGGTTTAATCTTTCAGCTTTAGTCACTGTGAGGGGTAGTACTGAAAAAGTCTATAAGTGAGAATATCTCTAGTTCAGCTAGAACAGGTACCTGTTTTTGGACCAACCAACTCTAGTCAAATTATATTGATTCAGAGGGGTGAAGGAGGGGATTCTCAAAAAAAGGGGTGAGGTCTATTTCTGAAATACTTAGTAATGATCAGAGTAAGGGGATGAAAGTCATGTTAATATAGAATAACATAAAGAAAAAAGGATAGTATTTTATTATTATGCATGAATTATACAGTGGCACAATAGGGTAATCATGCTGGTTTTGGGGAGAGCTAATAGACCTATTCGTGAGGATCTGGTCAAGTTGTTGGTCTATCTGTTGATCTGTAGTGAAAGGGGGAAATGAAAAAATAAGTATATATCCAGGGGACCTTGAAAAGTTCTTCCTTTATTTATGGGACAAATTGGGGTTCCAATTAAAGATTGGATTATAAGATGGTTTGTGAAAGCATCCTATCTAATAATAGACAAACATGGTAATTGACTGTACCTTCGCTACGCCTCCCATTGGCTAATCAGCACGATATGCAAATTAACCGCCAACAAAGATGGCTGCTAATTTGCATACTGCAGGCAGGGCAGGTCAAAGCCATCCAGCCTGCCCTGCTGCCATCCGGGCTTGCTATTTGCCACCTGGGGCGGTAGGGCAGGACAGGGACATCCTGCCTTCCCTGCCACCATCCGGGCCTGCTATCTGTGACCCAGGGCGATGGGCATCCTGTGTGTGACCTAACCTGGGGTGGCCAGGCAGGGCAGCAGTGATCGGCTGGCCCGCCCTGGAGTCCCGTGTGCGACCCGACCCAGGGCGGTGGGGCGGAACTGCATGGCTCCTCTGTCACCCCAGCTTCCTCATCACAGCTCCCTTGGGGGCCTAAGCCTTTAGTCGGACATCCCCCGAGGGCTCCCTGGCTGCCAGAAGGCTGTCTGACTGCAAGCTTAGGCCTGATCCCCTGGGGAGTGGGCCTAAGTCGACAGGTGGACATCCCCCAAGGGGTCCTAGACTGCAAATGGGCACAGGCTGGGTTGAGGGGCCCGAGGGGTCCTGGATTGTGAGAGGGCTTAGGCAGGCCGAGGGACCCCACAGATGCATAATCAGGGTGGGAGAGAGATGAGGGAGGTTGGCCAGCCAGGAGGGACCATGAGAGGGCTCCATGGCATGTCCGGCCCATCTTGCTCAGTCCTGATCGGCCAGATTCCAGCAGCAAGCTAACCTACCAGTCTAAGTGTTTTCCCCCTGGTGGTCAGTACACATCATAGCGACCGGTCAACCAGTTGACTGCCCCCTGGTGGTCAGTGCATGCCATAGTGACTGGTCAACTGTCTGCCCCCTGGTGGTTAGTGTATGTCATAGCGAGCGGTTAAGTGGCCTTAGCATATCATTAGCATATTATGTTTTGATTGGTTGATTGGCCGACTAGACACTTAGCATATTAGGTTTTTATTATATAAGATGTGGCAAATTGAAAGTCGTTGAATGAACTTAAGTGGCCAGCTAGGGCACTGGCAAGGCAAAAACATCCATCTGATCAAAAATATAATGACAGAGTCTTCACACCACTAAAAAAACTAAATTTAATGTTGATTACAGACCTAAATGTAAGAAAACAAAATTATAAATATAGGGAAATGCATTTCATTCTATCAAAATTTGAAACATCTTGTTCAAAAAATGAATCAAAGTTTAAAGATAAGCCATGGACTAGGAGAAAATTATTGTGCACATACAAGACAAAGGAATGATAAGAATATATAATTCCATAAAAAGGCAAACAATTCTCAAAAAATAGGCAAAGTATATATAATTTAAGGAAGAGACAAAAATGGCCAGTAAACATTTTAGAAGATGCACAATCAGAATTGTGATCTGGGAAATGCAAAACAAAATAGCAACAATCTAATCTAATAAAAGACAAATAGGGTAATTAACTGTACCTCCGACACACTTCCCATTGGCTAATCAGGGCTATATGCAAATTAACTGCCAACAAGATGGCGGCCAGCAGCCACACAGCTGAAGCGAACATGAGGCTTGGTTGCCCCGGCGATGGAGGAAGCCAAGATTCCCCACCTGCTGCCGCCCGGCTCTGAGCTGCACTCTAAGAAACAATGTTGCAATTATAGAAGCTAAACAAACCCTAAATACCTGCTTTCAGCAGAGGAGGCCTCAGAGCTGGAGCTGCAACAGTGTTTCAATTATAGAAGCCAAACAAACCCCAGATACCTGCTTTCAGCCAGCTGAGACCTCAGAGCTGGAGCCTGGCCTCAGAGCTAAAGCCAGCTCTCAGCTTCTATTTACCTTCTATGGCTGTCAGCTCCAGTGACAGCCATAGAAGGTAAATAAATTCCAGAATAAAAAAAGAAAAGAAAAAAAGGAGAGGTTGGGAGCTTCAATCGCCCACCAGCCTGAAAGAAGCCCTCAGCCCCCCACCCAGACTGGCAAGGCACTCCAGTGGGGACACCCACCCTGAAGTGGGTGTGACCAGCTGCAAACAGCCATCATCCCCTCATACAGGCTGGCCAGGCACCCAAGCGGGACCCCCGCCCTGATCTGGGAATCCCTTCAGGGCAAACCAGCCAGCCCACACCCGTGCACCAGGCCTCTATCCTATATAGTAAAAGAGTAATATGCAAACTGACCCTAACAGCAGAAAGACTAGGAATGACTGGTCACTATGACACACACTGACCACCAGAGGGCAGATGCTCAATGCAGGAGCTGCCCTCTGGTGGTCAGGGGGATCTCACATGAGGAGCTCTGCTCAGCCACAAGCCAGGCTGATGGCTGCCAATACAGTGGTGGTGGTGGGAGCCTCTCCTGCCTCCTCAGCAGCGCTAAGGATATCCGACTGCAGTTTAGGTCTGCTCCCTGCTGGCAAGTGGACATCCCCTGAAGGCTGCCGGGTTGCCAGAGGGATGTCTGACTGTCAGCTTGGGCCCAATCCCCCGGGGAGCAGGCCTAAGCCAGCAAGTGGTCATCCCCTGAGGGGTCCCAGACTGGGAGAGGGCACAAGCCAGGCTGAGGGGACCCCCCCCCCCCCCCAGTGCACAAATTTTTGTTCACCGGGCCTCTAGTACATTTAATAAAAAGAAAGAAAAAAAATAAAAATGAATCTTGTTGCCTATGTTTTCTTCTAGAATTTTTATGGTTTCATGATTTACATGTACGTCTTTTATCCATTTGAGTTTATTCTTGTGAATGGTGTAAGTTGGTGGTCTAGATTTATCTTTTTGGTATGTATCTGTTCAATTTTACCAGCATCATTTATTCAAGAGACTGTTTTTACTCCATTATATTCTCTTCACTCTATTTTCAAATATTAATGAACATAATGGTTTGGGTTGATTTCTGGGTTGCTGTTCTGTTCCATTGATCTATATGCCTATTCTTATGCCAGTACCAGGCTGTTTTGATTACAGTGATTTGTAGTATAGTTTTATATCTGGTATTGTGATCCCTTCAAGTTTGTTCTTGTTTCTCAAGATTGCTGTGGGTATTTGGGGTATTTTTTGGTCCTATACAACTTTTTAGAATATATGTTCTAAATCTGTGAAATATGCCGTTGGTATTTTAAGAGGGATTGCCTTGAATCTATAGATTGCTTTAGGTAGTATGGGCATTTTAATTATGTTAATTCTACCAATCCATGAACACAGTATATTCTTCTACTTGTTTATATCTTCCTCTATTTCTTTTTTCAGTGTCCTGTAGTTTTCCAAATACAGGTCTTTTATCTCTATTACCTGGGTTAAGTTTATTCATAAGTATCTTAATATTTTTATTGTAATGGTAAATAGGACTGTTTTATTCATTTCTCTATCTGAGAATATATTATTGGCGTATAAAAATGCCACAGGCTCTAACCGGTTTGGCTCAGTGGATAGAGTGTCGGCCTGCAGACTCAAGGGTCCCAGGTTCGATTCCATTCAAGGGCATGTACCTTGGTTGCAGGCATATTCCCAGTAGGAGGTGTGTAGGAGGCAGCTGATAGATGTTTCTCTCTCATCGATGTTTCTAATTCTCTATCCCTCTCCCTTCCTCTCTGTAAAAAATTAATAAAATATATATTTAAAAATAATAAAAAATGCCACAGATTTCTAGGTGTTAATTTTGTATCCTTCTACATTGCAGAAATCATTATTCAATCTAGTAGTTGTTTGGTGGAGTTTTTAGGGTTTTCTATGTACAATATCATGTCATCTCCAAATAATGACAGTTTTACTTCTTCTTTCCAATTTGGATGACTTTTATTTCTTCTTCTTATTTGATCCCTGTGGCTAAGCCTTCCAGTACTATGTTGAATAAGAGTGGTGAAAGCAGACATCCCTGTCTTGTTCCTGTTCTTAGGGGAAATGGTTTTAGTTTTTGCCCATTGCATATGATTTGATTGTAGAGTTGTCATATTTGGCCTTTATTATGTTTAGGAATGATCCCTCTAATCCCCTTTGCTGAAAGTTTTTATCAAAAATGGGTGTTAGATTTTGTTGAATACTTTTTCTGTGTCTATTGATATGATCATGTGATTTTTGTCTTTCAATTTGTTTATGTCATCTATTGACTTGTGGACATTGTACCAGCCTTGCAGCCCTGAAATAAATCTCACTTGATCATGGTGTATCATCTTTTTAATATATTGCTGGGTCCAATTTGCTACATTTTGTTGAAGATTTTGGGTCTATGTTTATCGGGGATATTGGCCTGTAATTCTCTTTTTTGGTAGCATCTTTATTTGGTTTTGGAATTAGGATAATGCTGGCCTCATAAAAAGAGCTTGGAAGTGTTCCTTCCTTGGGATTTTTTGGAATAGTTTGAGCATGATAAGTGTTAGTTCTTCTTTGAATATTTGGTAAAAATCCCCTGTGAAGCCATCTGAACCAGCACTTTTGTTTGCTTGGAGTTTTTTTAAATTACTGCTTCAATTTCATCTCTTGTATTAATGTGTTTGCTAATATATCTCTTCAGGAAAGGGAAACAAAGGGAGAAAATAAACAAATGAGACTACATCAAAATAAAAAGATTCTGCATAGTAAAGGAAACCCTCAACAAAATGCAAAGGGACCCCACTATATGGGAGAACATATTTGCCCAATGATACATCTGATAAGGGGTTAATTTCCAAAATATATAAGGAACTCATACAACTTAACAAAAGGAAGACAAACAATTCAATTAAAAAATAGTCAAAGGACCCAAAAAGACACTTCTCCAAAGTATACATAGAGAAGGCCAAAGACATATGAAAACATGCTCAAAGTCACTAATCATCTGTGAGATGCAAATCAAAACAACAGTGAGGTACCATCTCACACCTGTCAGGATGGCTATCATCATCAAATCAACAAATGACAAGTGCTGGCGAGGATGTGGAGAAAAGGGAACCCTAGTACACTGCTAGTGGGAATGTAGACTGGTGCAGCCACTATGGAAAACAGTATGGAACTTCTACTTGACCCAGTGATCCTACTTCTAGGAATATATCCTAAGAAACCTGAAACATCAATCAGAAAGAATGTACTAGTATGCACCCCTATATTCATAGCAGTGCAATTTACAATAGCTAAGATCTGGAAACAGCCCAAGTGCCCATCAGCAGATGAGTGGATAAAAAAGCTGTGGCACATCTATACCATGGAATACTATGCAACAGTAAAAAAGAAGGATCTCTTACACCTTGAGACAGCATGAAGGGATCTGGAGAGGATTATGTTAAGCAAAATAAGCTAGTCAGAGAAAGACAAGTATCACATGATCTCACTCATATGTGGAGTCTAATAAACAAAAAAAAATCTGATGAACAAATAGATCCAGAGGCATAGAAACAAAGATCAGACTGATAAATCTCAGAAGGAAGGTGGAGGTCGGTGGGTGGGAAGAGATTAAACAAAGAATTTATATGTATACTAGAGGCCAGGTGCACAAATTTGTGTACAGGTGGGATCTGGCCAGGCCACCCTGATTGGGGCTGATTGGGCTGGGCTGGCTGCGGGGAGGGGATGTGGGAGGTTGGCCAGCTGGCGCCACCATCCACTGGGGTGGGTGAGGGGTTGATTGGGGGCGGGGCCTGCCAGAGGGAGGGGCCACAAGTGATTGGTGGCTGGCCCCGCCCCCTGGTCAAACTCCTGGTTGAAGGGACAATTTGCATATTAGACTTTTATTATATAAGATAAGCATAACCCTTGGAAACAGACAATAGTATGGCAAAGGCCTGGGGTATGTCATGGGGTCAGGCTAATAGGGGGTCAGTGGGGGAAAAAAAGGGTAAATATATATATATTATATATTACTTTTAACAATAAAGGTAAATTTAAAGAAATGTATCTTGTTGGAGCCATGCCAGGTGGTTCAGTTGGTTTGGGTGTCATCCTGTACACTACAATGTTGCAGGTTCTATATTTGGTCAGGACACATACTTTGTAGGTTTGATCCCTGGTTGGGGTGCATATGGGAGCCAACCAATGGATGATGTATCTCTCTCAAACTGGTCTCTCTCTCTCTCTCTCCTCTCTCTCTCCTCTCTCTTCCTCAAATCAATAAACATATCTTTGGATGAGGATGAAATATAATGTATCTTGTTAAGTAAAAAAGAGAGAAAGAAAGAAAGAAAGGAAGAAAGAAAGAAAGGAAGAAAGAAAGAAAGAACTGGTATTTAAAATAAATGAGTTGATATATGTTTAGCAATATAAATAGATCCCAGAAATTGTGTTAAGTGAAAAAAAATAAGTTGAGAATATTTAGTGATGTCATTTATGTGAAAAAATACAAGGGACATCCAAACCAATAACAAAAATTGTAGAATCTAATAGGTTCATGCAGTATTTACAAATTCATGGAACAGTTCTGGAAAGATATACAGCAATCTAATATCTCCAGAGCAAGGGCGTAATGTCTGGCCCTCAAACTGTATAAGGCCCACAAAATCATGTGGTCTGGCCTTGCCAAGACATTAGGGGTGAGTTAATTAAATGTTTGACCAAATATAGCAGGCTAATTTTGTATGGCCCACGAATGATATTATAAATATCCAAATGGCCCTTGGCAGAAAAAAGTTTTCCCACTCCTCTGGGGAGAGCATTGAATTTTTGGAATGGTAGTCAAAGTATAGTCTAATCTTATCTGTTATACTTAAATTATTTTACAAAGAATATGTATAAGTATGTCACATAAATAAAACATAAAATTATATATATTTTTATTTTTTTCAGAACTAGGAATGATAAAATTTTGTTAGAAACTGTAAGTATGGCACTCTCAATTTGAAATTGTACTTTGTCCTTGTTGTTAATGGATTCTAGAAATTGTCAGAATATGTCATCTTAAAGATCCAATGATTAATTAGTTTATTCAAAAGATTTCTATACATATGTGAGCTGGAAAGCTTTTTTTATTTTTTTGATTTTACTAGACCTTATCATCTCTCAGAAATACTTCACTGATGAATACTTAACTGTAATATCCTTTAGTTTTCTAAACTTTAATTCATTGTCACTTCTAGTTCCTTTTGCCTATTTCTGCCTCAATTACAACTTTCCATTACAGATTAGTACCAATGGTTCATTCTTTTCATGATTTAATGAAGACTTTCTTACTTTAATAATTAAGTACTCAAATAAATTCTCTATATTGATATTTTGCTTTTCATTGTTACTAAAATTATAATATTTGTTTTTAGAAATACAAACAGATGCAAAATGATTTCCAAATGTTATCAGAGAAGAAATTGATGCTGGAAAGTGAACTAGAAAAATTGAGGATTATAGAGGTTAGTTAAATTTTAGTGACTGAAAATGGAATACAGTACCTGAAAAGCCTTATTATATTAAAAAAGGAATAAATATATATTTAAATGTTTTATTATACATTTTCAATATTTATAATTGGTAACATTTGTATTTTAAAACTTAAAAAATGCTGTATTTAAATTATATTATTTATGAAAACCAAAAGAATGCTATAAAAAATAGACTAAATTTTAAACATTCTGAAAGACATTTCTAGACCAAATATTTACCTTTATTTAAAATACCAATCAATTAAGGTTTTCAAATACATCTTAAATGCATTTTATTGTATTTTATTGTATTCTTTGCAATTATATAATGTGTGTCCCAGTTCATTAAACCAAATAGAGAGAATAGAAGTATCCAGCATAAAATTTGTTTCCTAATTTTATCCACTTTGCAATTTTTATAAAGCTTATAAATTTCAAAATGTAGACAACAAAGTCAAATGGACTGGAAGCAAATTTTTACTAACTACTTAAAACCATAGGATGTATGTTTTAACATGAAATCAACATAAATTGAAGGAAAAATACTCTTTCTTAACTGTACTAATGGTGGTTACCAAATAATGTTTCCTTACCAGATGAGGAAGCAGAAGTAGTACCAGGAGGTTTTCTACTTAATCAGTTTGAGAAGTAGTGATCCTACACAGGTGTCAAATATAAGGTCAGGACTGTCAAACACATCCAATTAGGAATAGTTCCAGTTAGGTATAGTTCCAACTAGAAATAGAAAATAAATAAATTAATTAAATAAAAATAAAGTAGTAAATTATTTTATATATATATGCCTAAGTGACCATTACAACCGAACGACTGGAATGACCAGCTGGTAGCTGTGATGCACACTGACCCAGACCTTGCTGCTGGTGCCCTGATAGCCCCAAATCTGGTTCACCCACACCCCGGACCCAGCAAAACTAGCAGCCATCTGCAGATCACTTTGTAGCTCATGCCTAGTGGCCCTGGATAGGGCACAGGTGGTGGCTGACCTTGCCTGTATTTCTCCGGAGGCCCCACCTTGTAGAGAGCTTCAGACTTCAACAAAGCACCACCAAACCATTTCCACAAGCAACACAGTTAAGGGACAGACTCAATGAGCACCATAGCCCTGCTGAAGCCAGTTCTGCTCTGTGGGGTCAGCCCTTGAACAACAGATTCTCCATGGTAGTTGTAGCCAGTCCTTGCTGCCAATTGGACTGGAGATAGATCCCTCCCCTTGATGTACCATTAACAATCAAGGCTTAACCACAACAGAAAGGTGCACACAGACCATACAAGGTGTGTGTGGGGGGGTGCGCCTGGAGTGCCCAGGTAAGGTGAATGGGGAGGCTGTGCCACTGTGCCCTACAGAAAACCTACTATATTAGGCCACTCTATCAATACCAGGAGATAAAGCAGCTCTACCTGATACATAGAAACAAACACAGGAGGAAGCCAAATGACTTGATCAAGAAATATATCCCAAATGGAAAAAAAACAAAGAACAAAACTCCAGAAAAAGAACAAAACAAAATGGAGACAAGCAATCTATCAGATGCAGAGTTCAAAACACTGGTTATAAGGATACTCAATTATCTCAGTAAGAACTTCAACAACGAGATAGAAAACATACCAAGGAGATACATAGAAAAGCACCAGTCAGAAATGAAGAATACAATAACTGAAGTAAAGAGTACATTACAGAGAGTCAATAGTAGAGTAGATGAAGCAGAGAGTACCACATAAGAACAGAAAAGAAAGAAAGAAAAGGAATTTCAAAAATGAGGATAGTTTAAGGAGCTTCTGGGATAACTTCACATAATCATTAAAAATTGAAGGTGAAGTAAAGAGCTTCCGAGACAAGCTAAAAGCTAAAAGAGTTTATTACCACCAAACCAGTATGATAAAAAAGGTTAAATGGTTTTCTTTTAGAAAAGGAAAGGAAAAAAAGAGGAACATAGTTAGAAAGAATAAAATGGTAATAAATATATACCTATCAATAATCACTTTAAATGAAAATGGGTTAAATGCTCCAATCAAAAAAGACATATAGGCCTGAATGGATAACAAAACAAGACCCTTACGTATGCTGTCTATGAGAGACTTCAGATTGAAAGAAATATACAGATGAAAAGTAAAGGGATGGAAAAATATTTCATGAAAATGGAAACAAACAACAACAACAACAAAAACCCAGAAAGCTGGGGTAGCAATACTTATACCAGACAAAATAAACTTTAAAACAAAGGCTATAATAAGAGACTCAGAAATACCCATCAATTCCACTTCTGGGTATTTATCTGAAGAAACCCTAGATACTAAAGTGAAAGGCTAAATACATATATTTGTTCATTGCAGCTATGTTTACAATAGCCAAGATATGGAAGAAACATAATTGTCCATGAATAGATGAATAGATAAAAATGTGGTGCATACATACAATGAAATATGACTCAGCCATAAAAATATCTCGCTATCTCCAACAACATGGGTAGACCTAGAGGTTATTGTGCTGAGTGAAATAATTCAGATAGAAAAAGACAAATGCCAGATCATTTCACTTATATGTGGAATCTAAAAAACAAAATAAATGAACGAGCAAAACAGAAACAGACTCATAGATACAGAGCATATGTTGATGGTTGCTGGATGGGAGGAGGTTTGGGGGACAGGTGAAAAAGGTGAAGGGATTAAGAAATACAAATTGGTAGTTACAGAATAGTCATGGGGTTGTAAAGTACAGTATAGGGAATATAGTCAATAATGTAGTATCTATGTATGATGTCAAATGAGTTAACTAGATTTATCAGGGTTATTACTTAGTAAATTATATAGTTGTCTAATTACTGGGTTGTCCACCTGAAACTAATACAATATTGTCTGTCAACTGTAATTGAAAAATTAAAAAAATATTAAAATATTGTGGGGCTTCTTAGATAACTCGAAGGTGCTGCAGCAGTTTCTGGTTTGCTTTCTTGTATTGTTTCTTTAGGTTTTGTGTGTGGAAACATAAAGAAGTATAGAAACGTGAAGGAAAAATATGGAAGATTATGTCTACTTGTATAGTAGTAGTATTATATACCAAGATATCTATGAGGATAAAACCCAAGATATCCTTGAACCCAGGGTGCATATATTCTTTCCAATTCATGTTTTCAGTCTTCTTAAGATATATTCCTAGAAGTGGGATCACTGGCTCAAATGGCAGTTTCATTTTTAATTTTTTAAGGAAACTTCATAGTGTTTTCCATACTAGCTGCACAGTCTGCATTCCCATCAGCAGTGTACTAGGGTTCCCTTTTCTCAAAATTCTTTCCAGCACTTGTCATTTGTTGGTGTGTTGATGGTAGCTATTCTGACAGGTGTAAGGTATATCTCATTTTGGTTTTAATTTGCTTTTCTCTGGTGATTAGTGATGTTGAACATCCTATCTAATAATAGACAAACATGGTAATTAACCATACCTCCGCTACACTTCCCATTGGCTAATCAGGGTGATATGCAAATTAACTGCCAACAAAGATGGCGGCCAGCAGCCAGGCAGCTGAAGCGAACATGAGGCTCGGTTGCGCCAGTGATGGAGGAAGCCAAGGTTCCCCGCTTGCCACAGCCGGGCTCTGAGCTCCAGTCTAAGCAACAATGTTGCAATTATAGAAGCTAAACAAACCCAGAAACCTGCTTTCAGCCAGCCGGCCTTGGAGCTGGAGCCGCAACAAAGTTTCAATTACAGAAGGTAAATAAATCCCAGAATAAAAAAAGAAAAAGAAAAACAGGAGAGACAGGGAGCTTCAGTTGCAGGCTTGGCCCGCCTGAAAACAGCCCTCAGCCCCTCATCCAGGCTGGCCAGGCACCCCAATGAGGACCCCCACTCTGAAGGGGGTGTGGGCAGCCTGAAAACAGCCATTAGCCCCTCATCCAGGCTGGCCAGGCACCCAGGTGGGGACCCCCACCCTGAAGGGGGTGCGGGCAGCATGAAAACAGCCATCAGCCCCTCATCCAGACTGGCCAGGACCCCCAGTAGGGACCCACACACTGAAGGGGCTGTGGCCAGCCTGAAAACGGCCCTCAGCCCCTCACCCAGGCTGGCCAGGCACCCCAGCGGGACCCCCACCCTAATCCGGGACACCATTCAGGGCAAACCAGCCAGCCCCCACCCATGCACCAGGCCTCTATCCTATATAGTAAAAGGGTAATATGCAAACTGACCCTAACAGCAGAAAGACTGGGAATGACTGGTCACTATGACACACATTGACCACCAGGGGGCAGATGCTTAATGCAGGAGCTGCCCTCTGGTGGTCAGTGTGCTCCCACATGGGGGAGCTCTGCTCAGCCACAAGCCAGGCTGATGGCTGCCAGTACAGCGGTGGTGGTGGGAGCCTCTCCTGCCTCCTCAGCAGTGCTAAGGATGTCCAACTGCAGCTTAGGTCTGCTCCCTGCTGGCAAGTGGACATCCCCCAAGGGCTGCCAGACTGCCAGAGGGATGTCTGATTGCCAACTTAGGCCCAATCCCCTGGGGAGCAGGCCTCAGCCAGCAGGTGGTTATCCCCCGAGGGGTCCCAGACTGAGAGAGGGCACAGGGCAGGCTGAGGGACCCCCCCCCCCGAGTGCAGAAATTTTTGTGCACTGGGCCTCTAGTCTTTTCATAAGTCTCTTGGACATCTGTATGCCCACTTTAGAGAAGTGTCTATACAGGTCCTTTGCCCATTTTTAAATTGGATTGCTTGTCTTCCTTTTGTTAAGTTGTATGAGTTCCTTATATACAATTTACAATAGCTAAGATCTGGAAACAGCCCAAGTTCCCATCAGTAGATGAGTGGATAAAAGAGTTGTGATACATTTTAGAGAGGAAGGGAGAGGAGGAGAGAGATGGAAAAAAAAAACACAAAGAAATAGATATTCTATGTTCATGGATTGGAAGAATCAATATACTTAAAATATCCATATTATCCAAAGCAATATACAGATGTAATGTAATCCCCCATCAAAATCCCAAAGGAATTTTAAAGAGAAATAGAGCAAAAAATCATCAGATTTGTATGGAATAACAAAAGACCCTAAATAGCCAAAACTATCCTGAAAAAAAGAAGAATGAAGTAGGAGGTATCACACCCCCTGATTTCAAATTATTATTGCTTTTGTTATGATTAATTCTCACCCAAGGATACATTTCCATTGATTTTTTTATCTTTATTGTTGAGCGTATTACAGATACCCCTCCCCCAATTTTTCCCCTTTGCCACGACCACCCAGTTACTGCCCCACCCCAGGCCTTTGCCACTTGATTGTCTGTGTAGCAGTGGCAGGCCCATACATACATGGATGTTGGTTTGCAGAAGTGGGGATGGATGCACCTGTCTGTGGCCTTGGGGTGCTGGTTCAGGGCTGTTTCCTGCAGACTCCTCTAAAACAGCACACGGTCCAATCTTAAGCACCAAGAAATGCCCAGCTGAGCAGCATGCAGAGATAGCTACCAGCTCCTCTGCCAGGAGCAACAGAACACATTCCAGGATTTCCCACACCAACAGACAGATGCCCAACACACACACCCACACACACTCTCCCTGAACATACTCACCCTCTAACACTCTCACCCTCACTCCAGTCCTGCATGTTATCAGGCAGGCAGGCAGGTGAGTGGTTAGAAGCCAGCGGTCCCAGATTGCAAGGGGGATCCCAGATTGGAGAGGGTGCAGGCGGGCTGAGGGACTGCCCCCCCATCCCATGCATGAATTTCGTGCACCAGGCCTCTAGTCAATGATAAGAGAGAATCATTGATTGGTTGCTTCCTGCACATCCCACACTGAGAACTGAGCCTTCAGCCAGGCTTGTGCCCTGACAGGGAGTCAACCATGACCTCCTGGTTCATAGATTGATGCTCAACTGCTGAGCCATGCTGGCTGGGCTAGACAACCAATTTTAATAATCAAAAGACACATTTGACTTCTAGCCATGTCCACCAAATGGTAATCGGTAGTTTCCTGTGTCAGTTAAGGGTTTTATTATTATTACTAGAGGCCTCTTTGCACAAAATTAATGCCCTAGGGGGGTCCTTCAGCCCAGCCTGTGCCCTCTTGCAGTCCGGGACCCCTCGCTCCTTACCGCCTTCCTGCTCGCTGCTCCTTAGCACTGCCACAGAGGTGGGAGTGCTTGCCAGCCATGAGCTCAGCTTCTGGCTGAGCGGTGCACCCCTATGGGAGTGCACTGACCACCAGGGGGCAGCTCCTGCATTGAGCATCTGCCCCCTGGTGGTTAGTGCACATCATAGCAACTGGTCATTCTGGTCATCTGCCATTAAGGTCGCTTAGGCTTTTATTATATACACTAGAGGTCCGGTGCACAAAAATTTGTGCACTTGGCGGGGAGGGGGGTCCCCCAGCCCGGCCTGTGCCTTCTCGCAGTCTGGGACCCCTCGGGAGATAACGACCTGCTGGCTTAGACCTGCTCCCGGGTGGCAGAGGGCACGCTCAATCCCTAGGTGCAGCCCCTGGTCAGGCTCAGAGCAGGGCCGATTGGGGAGTTGGGGCGCCGCCCCCTGTCATGCACAGAGCAGGGCGGATTGGGAGGTCGATGCCACCCTCAGTCACGCTCAGGGTAGGGCCAATTGGGGAGTTGGGGCACCGCCCCGTCACACTCAAGGCAGGGTTGATGGGGAGGTTGCGGCGCCACCCCCTGTCACGCACAGCAGGGCCGATCAGGGGTTTGGGGCGCTGCCCCCTGTCACTCACAGAGTAGGGCAGATCAGGGCGTTGGGGCACTGCACCCTGTCACACTCAGAGCAGGGCCAATGGGGAGGTTATGGCTCTACCTTGTCACACACAGAGCAAGGCCCGTGGAGGGGGGTTGGGGCGCCACCCTGTCAAACACAGAACCGCAGGGGGATCAGGGGCCTGGGGGAGCTCCCCCCTATCAGGCACAGAGCAGGGCTGATCAGGGGGTTGGGGTGCCTCCCCCTTTCACGAACAGAGCAGGGCAGATAGGGAGGTTGTGGCCCCGCCCCCTGTCACACACAGAGCCGCAGGGCGATCAGGGGGTTTGGGCGCTGCCCCCTGTCACGCTGATCCCGGTGCCGGGAGCCTCACTGCTCCACTGATCCTGGTGCCGGGAGGCATATTACCCTTTTACTATATAGGATAGAAGCCTGGTGCACGGGTGGGGGCCGGCTGGTTTGCCCTGAAGGGTGTCCTGGATCAGGGTGGGGGTCCCCACTGGGGTGCCTGGCCAGTCTGGGTGAGGGGCTGAGAGCCGTTTTCAGGCTGGTGGGTGACTGAAACTCCCAACTGATCCTTTTTTTCTTTTTTTTTTTTTTCTATTCTGGGCCAGCTTTAGCTCTGAGGCCTCACTGCTGAAAGCAGGTTTCTGGCCTTTACCTTCTTTATTTGATACAATGTTGCGGTCCGGCTGGCTGAAGCCCGGCTGACTGAAAGCCAGTTTCTGGGGTTTTGTTTAGCTTCTATATTTGCAACATAGTTGCTTAGAGTTGCAGCTGAGAGGCCGGCAATCAGGCGGGGAACATTGGAGTTCGCCATCACTGGAGCAAGCAAGCCTCCCTGTTCGCTTCAGTGCATGCCTGCCGGCTGCCATCTTGGATGACAGTTAATTTGCATAAGGATATGCTGATTAGCCAATGGGAAGGGTAGCGGTCGTACGCTAATACCATGTTTCTCTTTTATTAGTGTAGATTGTTGTTTTTTTGTAAGTAGGAGAAACTGACCCTCACTATCTAAAGCAAAATAATTTTTGGACAGGTAACTCAAAGAATTAAAGAAAAATTGAAAACATATTTGGTGAGGGATAGACCTAGGGCAGTTCTTGGAGTCAAAATAATAGAAGTTCATGGACAGACACTACATCTGTCATTTTAGGGAATTTTCAGAGAGGGAGCTTATGGCTATTGCCCCCCTCTCCCCTGCCCCATCCCTTTGTTTACTGGTTTTGGAATTACTCATTTCCATAATAGACAATTCTTAGGTGATTATATCTTACTGACCTTGCTTGGGTCACATGTCAGCAGGAAAATTTGAGATGAGGGAGGTGCAGAACCCTCCTAAAATGTGGTGCTGTTTCTTAATACAAGGGTAAAAGGATACTGGGCACAAATACCTGGTGTTTATTGTACTTGGTAAAGTTTTTCTAATTACTATCTTATCTCTTATTCCAAGTATCAACAAACTTTTACTCTAAAGGGCTAGATAACTATCTTTTGAGGCCACACCATCTCTATTGCAGCTACTCAGATCTGCTTCTGTAGTATGAAGATAATCCCAGACAATACATAAATGAATGAGCAGGGCTGTGTACCAATAAGAACTTATTTACAAAAACAAGCAGCAGGGCAGATTTGGTGTACAATTTGCTGACTCCTTATTAACTCTGTTTCTGCTATCACCTGACTTTCTACTTTAGCTTCCTAATTGGATCTCCTAGAAGCATATGCTGTCACAGGAAAATACTATTGCTTAAAGAAAATTTGTTTTTGCTCTTTCAATTCTGTTTCATTGTCCTTGTCTTTTCCTACTCCAATGTCTGAGATCCTTGATGATTAAAAATTTAGATTAGGCCTGATTTTTTATAGGGCAAGTCAACCTCCCTTGTTTTTTTTAAATAAGAAATTATTTATTATATGTGTATGTAATGAAATACTTCTCAACCCTAAGAAAAGATTAAATACTGCCATTTGCAACCACATGGATGGATCTTGAAAATATTATGCTAAGTGAAATAAGTCAGACAGAAAAAGTTAAGAACCATATGATTTCACTCACATGTGGGATATAAAACTGAAAGCAATAAATGAACAGACAAAAACAAGTGAACAAAAACTCACAGACACAGACAAAAGTATGGTGGTTACCAGCGAGAAGAGGGGATAGTAAAGGGTAAAGGGGGTCAAATATATGGTGGCAGAAGAAGGTTTGACTTTGGGTGGTGGGCACACAATGTAATATACAGATGATATATCATAGAAATATATACTAGAAACCTATACAATTTTATTCACTAATTTCACGCCAATAAATTTAATTTAAAAATAAGATATTTTTTTGGCTTTTGCACTTTTATATAAATTTTAGTGTTAAATGTCAAATTCTATCATTGCACTGAATCTGTACATCAAATTGGAGAGATTTACATCTAGAATATCAAGACACATCTTTTTGTTAGTTATTAAATGTTTCCATTTTTGAAGGTTTTCTTTAATTTTAATGATAAATGCTTATGGTTTTCTTCTTAAGCTTTCACTCATTTTTAATCTTAGGTGCTTCATATTTTTATGCTACTTTAACTGCTATCTCTTAAAAGATATTTTTAACTATTGATAGAGAAGTACAATACTTTTTTTGTATGTTGAATTTGCATCCACAAATCTAGTTACACTGTCATATGATTAGATTTTTATTTCTTACTTATATAATCAAAGCTATAGATAATGATAACCTGACTTTTCTTGCTTTATAACTTAATATTTTCTATTCTTTTTTTTTTATTGCATTGCTACACTGGCTATAATAGTATTGAATAGATGATGAAAGCAGGTATTTTTCATTTTTCCTAATTTTAAGGGGAATCTCTCTCTCTCTCTCTCCCTCTCTCTCTCTTTCTCCCCCCTCATCCTCACCCCTTCCCTACCCTGCTCCTTCTCTCCTTCCCTCCTGTTTATCAAATTAAGGGACTAGTCTTCTTTACATAATGTTCTAAAAATATTTTGTATGCTCCACAAAATTCTTCCAGCCTTTGCCCTCTGCTCAATTACAAATCCACGTCTAAAATGTTTAGTTGTAGCCGAAACCGGTTTGGCTCAGTGGATAGAGCGTCGGCCTGCGGACTGAAAGGTCCCAGGTTTGGTTCTAGTCAAGGGCATTTACCTTGGTTGCAGGCATATCCCCAGTAGGAGATGTGCAGGAGGCAGCTGATCGATGTTTCTAACTCTCTATCTCTCTCCCTTCCTCTCTGTAAAAAAATCAATAAAATACATTTTTTAAAATGTTTAGTTGTATATTATAACAGCACCCCATTTCCAGGTAGAAAAATCTGTATTACTTTATATTGGCTGCTCAATTGGTTGCTTTACTGGTTACTTTAGGGTTGACAGTCTTGTTTTTAATGAATGCAGTCATATTCAAGTGACATTAAATCACTTCACGTACATGAACCTTAAAATAATAGGCTTTCATTTCTCCCTTTCCAGCCTTTGAGCTATTGTTTTCGTACACATCATATGGCTTACTACATATAATATAAATTGCACAACACATTGTTATTAGTTTTTCTGTAAACTATTACCTTTTTAAAAAATTCTTTATTGTTTAAAGTATTACATGAGTCTCCTTTTTTCCCCATTGACCTCTCCCCTGCCACCTCCACCCCCAAGCAGAAGCCCTTTTAAAGAGATTTAAAAAATAAGAAAAACAGTCTTTATATTTACTCATGCAATTATGGTTTCTGGTGCTCATCTTTAATTTCTGTATTTCTTATTTATGTCTGATACCATTTTTCTTCTGCTTAAAGGATTCTTTTATCATTTTCTTTTTTGTTGTGCAGTTTTGCTAGTGATGTATACTTTTAACTCTTTGATTTCTAAAAAACATATTTTATGCCTTCAATTTTGAAAGATATTTCTTTTGGATAATGAATTCTAGGCTGATGTTTTTCTTCCAGTACTTTAAAGATTTTGCCCCTTCCTTCCTTCCTTCCTTCCTTCCTTCCTTCCTTCCTTCCTTCCTTCCTTCCTTCCTTCCTTCCTTCCTTCCTTCCTTTCCTTCCTTTCCTTCCTTTCCTCCTCCCTCCCTCCCTTCCTTTTTTCCTCACTCAAGGATATTTTTCCATTGATTTTTAGGGAGAGTGGAAGAGGGAGGGAAAGACAGAGAAAAACATCAATGTGAGAGAAACACATCAATTCGTTGCCTCCTGCACAGGCCCTGGGAGGAGCCTGCAACCAAATAATGTGCCCTTGACTAGAATAGAACTGAGACCCTTTGGTCCACAGGCTTAGGCTCTATCCACTGAGCAAAACTGGCGAGGGCTACTTGTATTGTTTCTGATAAGAAGAAGTCTTCTTCCGCCGAAACTGGTTTGGCTCAGTGGATAGAGCGTTGGCCTGCGGACTGAAAGGTCCCAGGTTCGATTCCGGTCAAGGGCATGTACCTGGGTTGCGGACACATCCCCAGTGGGAGATGTGCAGGAGGCAGCTGATCGAGGTTTCTGACTCTCTATCCCTCTCCCTTCCTCTCTGTAAGAAATCAATAAAATATATTAAAAAAAAGAAGAAGAAGTCTTTTGTCCTCCTTATTCTTGTATGTAATCTGCTTTTCTCCTCGGTATTCTTTTAAGATTTTACCACTGCTTTTAAATAATTTTATTATGATACTAGTGGCCCAGGGTGGGAACAGGCCTAAACCAGCAGTCGGACATCCCTCTCACAATCTGGGACTGCTGGCTCCTAACCACTTACCTGCCTGCCTGATTGCCCCTAACTGCTTCTGCCTGCCAGCCTGATCACCTCCTAACCACTCCTCTGCTGGCCTGATCACCCACAAGGCTTTTATTAGTATAGATATGACCCTTCACAGAAAATTTCACTAACCCTGCTTTTTATAATAAGGGTTTTATGATTGAATCATTGGGGCTGGACACCAAGATTTCCTTTCTTTGAATAGTGAAGGGAATAATTATCTTGTCTTTAAGTTGCCCTGAACATCAAATGAGATAATGACTTAGAAAGTATAAAAGCACCATATAAAGACAACTGTCTTTTTCATTTACTGAAAAGACAATAAAGTGGTAAAATGAAAAACACTATTTCTATTCTCCCCCTTCCTTCCTTTACAGCCTTTATTTAAACTTTGAAATTCATAAAAATTTCACTCCTATTTTTATTTCTTTACATTCAATATTATTTTATATTAGTTTCAGGTTTTATATTAGTTACAGAATAGAGGTTAGACAATCATATTCTTTACAAAGTGTTCCCCAATATTTCCAGTTCCCACCTGGCATCATACCATCATTACAACACTGTTGACTATATTCCCTATTTAAATGACAATAGGTTTGCAGGTTCCTTCCAATCTTTCTTTTGTGTTTCTCGCCCTTCCTTTTCTTTCTCATTTCTTCACTCATTTTCTTTAAATAGTATTTCAATTGGCCCTCAAAGCTCAGTGAAGGCACTGGGACATGCTTAATCCATTTTTCAGACCAGGAAACTGAGGCCAATTCCAGTTGGCTTTGGAACTAGACTCAGCGCACAGGGAGCCCTCACAACTGCACTCTCCACCTTTCTTAAGGGACAGTCCACGGCCTCGCAGATACAACAAACCTCCCTGTGAGGCTTCTGAGCCTCATTCTCAAGCACCTTTTCATCGTGGATGCTCCACATTCTTTCCTCTCCCCTGTCTCCTGCTCCCATTCTTTACTAACCCCCGCTTCTGAAGAGCACATGGTAGGCTTCGCCCTCACCGCGCAGACGCGTGCCTCCCTCCGTGGGACTGGGTGGGAACTGGGGGTGGGGCGGGAACTGGCTTGCTTTTGGGCCAAGGCGGGAGAGGAGTCCTGGCCTCTCAGGTGCGCAGCCACGGCAAAGCAGGTTAGCACCGGGAGTTTCCCCGAACCTCTGCAGTGGGGTACCTGGCAGTGCGGTGCCCCTCCACTGAGGTGGCATCGCTCCTCAACACCCGCCTCAGGGCTGCGGGTCCGCGCCCCTTCGCCCAGGCACCCTTCCACGCCGCAGTCATTGCCTCTTGTTTCCTGCATCTTTGGGCCACTGCAGAACCTCGCTCTCCTGGGCGAGGCAGATCCCCGCCCACCGGCCCCCTGCCCCAGCCCGAGCCCCCTCCTCTGCACCCCACCTTGGCCCCGCTCTGTGCCCCTTGGGCTGCCTGCCTCCTGGACCGCTGCTTTACTGAAGCTGCCCCTCAGGCGGAGGCTTGTCCATGCGCCTGCAGACCCCCTGGCAGGCTGCGGCTCCAGGCCGGCTGCATCCCGAAAGCTTCCTCCTCCTTCAGGTGCTCTCCTCAGACCCCTGGGAGCTTGGCTCTGGCAGCCCTGTCCTTCCATGGCTTCCTGCAGCCCCTGCTCCACTTTGCTTTCCCTGGCCACCCGCCTGTCAGGACACTGCCAGGGTGCCCTGCTGCAGGCAGCGTGGTCCTGGGGTATGGGGTGGGGGTTTGGGGAGCAGATCCTGTAAAGTTAATAAACCCTAGGTCAGCATTGCGATTTGGCTTCAGGCTGCGGGAGAGTCTGCCTGGGTGGGACGAAATCACGCATAGACCCTGAGTGCCGCCCACCTGTGAACGGTGGTGATGTGATGGCATCCCAGACAAATTTGCATATTCCTCCATTATATATAGAGATATATTGAAGTAGTTGTTTTATATTATTGTGGCTTTGTGAATATATAGTTTTCCTCAAATTTGAAAAGAATTTAGTCATTATTTATTTAAATACTTAATTTTTCCTTACCCCTTCTCTTCATCATGAATTACAATATAAGCACATTAGTTCACTTGAAATTGCCCTACAGCTCACTCATGATCTGTTCATTATTTTTTAGTCTTTTTTCCTTTCATTATTTTAGCATTTTGATTGCCAACATGTATTAGACTTTTCTGAATACTAAGTATATCCAAAGATTCATATTTAAGTTAGAAAATATTATTTGGGGGCCTTAACAATTCTCATTAAGAATTTATTATATTTATTTTTCATATTTTATGAGAAATTGTTATACTTTATGTTTAATTTGTGAGAACTTTATGTTTAATTTGTTGTGAATTTGATATCTGTTGGAAGTTGTGGGCTGAAACAGGAAATAACCACCTAATATTTTAATAGGTCTCCTATATTAAGCACATCTAAAATTTTCAATAATCTAATTGTTTAATTTTTCTCTACTTTCTTGAATAAAATAATCTGGTACTATGTGGTAGTTCAAGAATACTTTAAAACCTGTAGTCAGTAGTGCCATAATATTTGTTTTGAAATGCAAATTTAACCACAGTTGAACAATTTGAGCATAATGTGAATTTTACATTTCCTTTATGCTCATTTTATCTCCAAAAAGTATAGATAAAGGCAGAAAAGAGTATCTATAAGTTACCTTAATTCACCGTGTATATAGTGTACCACACCAGTTCATATCTGGTGTTACGACTTTTCATTTCGTTTCAGATAACCAACCTTCCAACACTGCACAAAAATTCACAAGTTGCAACCTATTCAACACTCACTTCCACAAACTAACTCGTGTCTTTTTCAAGATAAAGAGCTATATTTTTCATAGTACATGTTTTGTAATTATTTAACTGTATAAAACTGTATTATGTTTTTATTAGGTTGTTATTTTTAAAAATGTATCACTGACAATGTTTTTGTGCGCTGTGCACCTAACCCTACTTCCCCATACATCCTGCAGTTTATATTGCATGAGTTTTCAAGGTGAGGTGGTTTTCATGAAGATATATACCATATTATAGAAGAACTGACTATAATTTATCAGGGGAATTTAATTATTTTTATATGTGTTAACTTATATACAACTTACATTATGTAAAACACTATAATAAACATTCTGAATGTATCATTAATTTTTTCCTTTTATTCAGATAATTTTCCTTGAAAAATAGTATAGTGATTCTCAATGTAAAATGGAAATCTTAATAATGTTTATTATCATATATTTTCCTATAATTTATTGTCTCATTAATGTTTTCTGGCTTATATAAAATTACACAGACAACAAAGCCGACATATGATCGAACAAAGAAAACTATGAAAATGGAGAAGAAAAAAGCTAAAGAAAAATCTGAAGATTCAGAATCGTAAGACATAAAGATACAATGCTAATGTTTTCTTTCCTTGTTAATTTACATTTTTATTTTATACAATTTGAGGTAATGTAAACATAACTTATTAATAGGTTTCTTAAAAAAATAACATTAGCAAATATAGTCATGAGCCATATTACAACGTATTGGTCAACAACAGATGACATGGACAGTGGTCTCAAAATATTATAATGGAGCTGAAAAATTCCTATCACGTGGTGACATTGTAGATGTTGTAATGTCATAGTACATCACATTACTCTGTGATGATGCTGGTGTAACAAACCTACTGCACTGCCAATGGTATGAAAATATAGCGTATACAACTTTGTACAGTACATCATACTTGATAATGATAATAAATGACTATGTATTTACAATTTTTATTGTTATTTCAGAGTATACTCTTTCTACTTATAAAAAATGTTTATTGTAAAACAATATGTCATGTTATGCTGGAAGCAACCTCATATATATTCATGTTACTGTGTCTCTTAGTTGCATAATTTTCTCTTCTGCTTTATGTAATCTCATGTTATTTATAAGTTTCATGTAGCATAAGTATCTAATAAAAAAGAAACATGCAAATTAACCATCATTCCACCACTCTGCTACACCCACCAGCAAATCAGGAGCGAGTATGCAAATTAACCCAACTAAGATGGTGGCGGCCATGGAGCTGGAGCAAGCAGGTGGCTTGGGTTGCCTCCAGCGATGGAGGAAGCCAAACTTCCCTCCTGCCCTGGCCAGCCCTGGGCTGCGCTCAAGACTACAAAGTTTTAATTATAGAAGATAAATAAATCTCAGATACCTGCTTCCAGCCCACCCTGGCCTCTTCTCAAGGAGGTGCTGAAAAAAAAAAAAGAAAAAAGAAAAAAAGGAGAGGCTGGGAGCTTGGGTCACCAGGGGACATGGGCAGCCTGAAAATGGCCATCAGCCCCTGACCCAGGCTGGCCAGGCACCCCAGCAGGACCCCCACCCCCCCTGAAGGGGCTGTGGGCAGCCTGAAAATGGCCCTCAGCCCCTCACCCAGGCTGGCCAGACACCCCAATGGGGACCCCCACCTGAAGGGGGTGTGGCCATCCTGAAAACGGCCCTCAGCCCCTCACCCAGACTGGCCAGGCACCCCAGAGGGACCCCCACCCCACACCCTGAAGGGGCTGTGGCCAGCCTGCAAACAGCTATCAGCCCCTCACCCAGGCTGGACAGGCACCCCAGCGGGACCCCACTCTGATCCAAGACACCCTTTAGGGCAAACCAGCTGGCCCCCACACATGCACCAGGCCTCTATCTATACTAATAAAAGGGTAATATGCTAATTAGACTGGGAGATCTTCCAGGAGACCTTCCAGACGTTCTTCTGGACAAAGTCATGGTGGCGGGGCTGAGGTAGAGGCGGTTAGAGGCTAAGAGGGGAGGGCAGTTGTGGGTGACCAGACCAGGATGGGATGGCCATTGTGGGTGATCAGGCTGATGGGGAGCAGGGCCATTGGGGGTAAGCAGACCAGCAGGTGGGCCAGTTGGGGGTGACGCAGGCCATCAGTGGGGGTCAGTTCGAGGTGATCAGGACAGCGGGGGAATCCACAATTTGGAGTGAGCAGGCCAGCAGGGAGGCAGTTGGGGGAGAGCAAACCAGTGGGGAGGGGAGGTGAGGGCGAGAAGGCCAGAAGGGGGGGCAGTTGGGGGGAGCAGGCAGAGTGGTTAGGGACAATCAGGCAGGAAGGCAGGCAGGCAGGTGAGTGGTTATAAGCCAGCAGTCCCAGATTGTGAGAGGGATGTCCAACTGCTGGTTTAGGCCCGATCCCTGTAAACCGGCAGTAGGACATCTTTGAGGGGTCACATATTGGAGAGGGTGCAGGCCAGGCTGAGGGACACCCTCCCCCCCCATGCGCCGGGCCATTAATAGTGTTTATAAAATCTACAGTATTGTACAGTAATGTTCTAGGCCTCATGTTCACTCACCACTCACTCACCTACCCAGAGCAACTTCCAGTTCTCCAAGCTACATTTATGATCAGTGCCCTACACGGGTGTACCATTATAAATTTTTATACTATATTTTTACTGTATCTTTTCTATATTTATCTATATTTAGGTACACAAGTACTATTGTGTTACAACTGTGTACAGTATTCAGCACAGTAACATGCTGTACAGGTCTGTAGCCCAGGAGCAATAGGCTTAGGTGTGTAGGTGGCTATACCATCTATGTTTGTGTCAGTGCATACTCTCTGATGTTTGTACAATAATAAAATCACCTAACAATGGATTTTTCAGAATGTATCCTTATTGTTGGTGAGGCATTACTATATATAGTTTTATAAGCAAATAAGGATATGATTGTGGGAGAAAGCTGAGAAGTGAAGCATGAACTAAAGAGGAGGAGAATGAACCACAAAACATTTAGGAACAGGCAGGCAGGATTAAATTTGTAAATAGTTTTAGGGAAAAGAATTTACATTGTGTTCTTGATGGTTTAGCTAATGATTTGTAATTTGTACATTAACTCCCTAGTCTGGGCTATGATTTTTTATTTTTAACTGAAATTCTTGCTTTTTTAAAAATTATCACCCAAGGATATATTTTTTAAATTGATTTTAGAGAGAGAGGAAGGAAGAAATGGGGAGAGATAGAGAGAAACATTAATGTGAGAGAGAAATATCAATCAGTTGCCTCCCATACATGCCCTGACGGGGATCAAACCCATAACCTTTTAGTGTATGGGAAGACACTCCATCCACCTGAGCCACCCAGCCAGGGCTTTACAGACTTCTTCATTGTACTTATTTTATAAAAACAATTACCTATATTTTAATGTAAATGGATTTCATAAACTGGTCTTATTAAATGAATACCCTCTTTAGTAAAATAAAATAACTTTTGCATTTAAATTGGATTGGTCAAGCCCTGATATAAATATATAGTTTAAAAAGAAATTAAGAATTCCATGTTTATACAGCTCCACAAAATCTATAAAGAAATTCATTGGACAAATGACTTTGATCTTTGACTTAGCAAAGAAAAGATGACCAGAGGAAAAAAAATGGACCAATGTATTTTGAAACTCCTTGCCCTATCTCATCTTTCCATATTTTAATCATAGCAATGAGAAGTTCGTTTGAGAAATGTTATTTTTTATCATTTAACCTATGTGGATTTTATGGCTTTTAAAAATATATAAATTTCTTTTGAAGATATTCATTTTTATAAAGGGTTTAATTAAACATTTAAAAATTAGCTGTGCAATTAAAAAATATCATGATATATTTTAAAACATTTTTAATTACAGGAAAAAGTCTCCAGCCAAAGAGCTTAAAACAGAATTCCTTAAAGCCCAGGTAATACACTCTCTTTATGCCTCTAAATTTGATTAATAAGTGCACTGATAATTATATGTATAGACAGTATTGGTATGCACATGAACATAAGTATGTATGTGTATCTGTGTATATGTGTGTACTGAAGTTCTTTCTAAGATATGTCTTTCTTGTTGGTTGACTCTTCTCAGTAAGTTTCACAAAATAAAATGGTAAGTCTAGGCATGTTTATTGTCAAGGTTATGAAAATTATGGTTTACTCAACCACAGGCAATATCATGGAGGAAAGAATATCATATTGGTAGTCAACAGGGACTTAGTAGTTATGTGACATTGGACAAGTCCCTTTTTTCTGGACCTAAGCAAATATTCATTAACTAGCAGCCCAGTGCACAAAATTCATACACCGGGGACGGGGGAGTTGTCCCTCAGCCCAACCTATGCCCTCCTGCAATCCGGGACCCCTTGGGTATGGTCCCTAGCCTGGCCAGTGATCAGGGCTTATTGGGGCTTTCCTTCCCCCAGCTGCTAGCACTGCCGCTGCCACTGCTTGCCATCTGTGAGGTGCTGCCCCACCTCCCCTGCCACCAGTCGCCTCCTTCTGTGGGTGACAGGCATGGGGTGTAATCACTTGGCTGGCCTGGGACTCCCTTTGTGGGGTGATCAACTGTGAGGCTCTGTGATCAATTTTCTCACAGAGGGAGGCCCCGCCCACCTGGCCGGGGCTCCACAATTGACTGCCATGCAGAGGGTGGCCTGGGCCTCCCTCTTTGGGGTGAACAATCAATCACAGAGCCCCCCAATTGATCACCCCACAGAGGGTGGACTGGGCTTCCTCTGTGGGGCGATTGTGGGGTGATGGCGGGGCCCCCACACCAATAGCCTTGCACCTGCCTTGGCTGGCCTGGTGCCAGTGTGTGTAATAGCTTGGTTGTCCGGAAGGTCATTCTGCTGTTTGGTTTTTCGGTTGATTTGTATATTATGCTTTTATTATTATAGATAATGAAAAGGTTTGCTCTTACAAGATATATCATGTATCTGTTTTTGTCTTTATATATCTACTAGAGGCCTGGTGCACGAAATTAGTGCATAGGGTGGGGGGAGTGGTCCCTCAGCCTGGCCTGCACCCTCTCCAATCCAGGATCCCTCTCACAACCCAGGACCGCTGGCTCCTAACCGCTCACCTGCACACCTACCTGATAGCCCCTAACTGCCTCTGCTTGCCAGCCTGGTCACCCCTAACTGCCCTCCCCTGCTGGCCTGGTCACCCTACCTGCCCTCCTCTACCAGCCTGGTCATCCCTAATTGCCTTCCCCTACCAGCCTGGTGGCCCCTAACTGCCTTCCCCTGCTGGACTGGTCGCGCCTAATTGCCCTCCCCTGCTGACCTTGTTGCCACTAACCACTTCTGCCTCAGCACCTGCCACCGTGGCTTTGTCCAGAAGGACAGTGGATGGATGTCCAGAAGATGACTGGTCGAATGAGCATATTACCTTTTTATTAGTATAGATACTAGTGGCCCAATGCATGAAAATTTGTGCACTTGGGAGGATCGCAGTCTGGGACCCCTCAGGGGATGTCCATCTGCTGGCTTAGGCCCGCTCCCCTGGGGATTGGGCCTAAGCTGGCAGTCAGATATACCTCTGGCAACACAGGAGTGCCTTGGGGATGTCCAACTGACAGACGTCCTTAGCACTGTGGAGGAGGCAGGCGAGGCTCCTGACACCACGACAGGACTTGCAGCCATCAGCCCAGTTTGATGCTGAGCAGAGCTCCCCCTGTGGGATCCCACTGACCACCAGAGGGCAGCTCCTGCATTGAGCATCTGCCTCCTGGTAGTCAGTGCGCGTCATAGTGACCGGTCATTCCCAGTCGTTCAGCTGTTAGGGTTAATTTAAATATTACCCTTTTATTTTATACTAGAGGCCCGGTGCACAAAAATTTGTGCTTTGGCGGGGGGGAGTGTCCCTCAGCCCCACTTGTGCCCTCTCATAGTCTGGGACCCCTCGGGAGATAATGACCTCCTGGCTTAGGCCCGCTCCCGGGTGGCAGAGGGCAGGCCCAATCCCTAGGTGCAGCCTCTGGTTGGGCTCAGAGCAGGGCCGATTGGGGAGTTGGGGCGCCTCCCCGTGTCATGCACAGAGCAGGGCGGATCGGGAGGTTGCGATGCCACCCTCAGTCACACTCAGGGTAGGGGCCGATTGGGGGGGTTGGGGCGCCACCCCCTGTCACACTCTAGGCAGGGTTGATGGGGAGGTTGTGGCGCCACCCCTGTCACATACAGAGCCGGCCGACCAGGGGGTGGGGTGCTGCCCCCTGTCATGCACAGAGCAGGGCCCATCAGGGGGGTTAGGGCTCCATACCCTGTCACACACAGAGTAGGGCCGATCAGGGTGTTGGGGAGCTCCCCCCTGTCATGAACAGAGCAGGGCCGATCAGGGGGTTGGGGAGCTCCCCCCTGTCACGCACAGAGTAGGGCCGATAGAGGAGTTGGGGCACTACCCCCTGTCACACTCAGGGCAGGGCCGATGGGGAGGTTGCGACTCCACCCTGTCACACACAGAGCAGGGCCCATGGGGGGGTTGGGCGCCACACCCTGTCACACACAGAGCAGGGCCGATCAGGAGGTTGGGAGCTCCCCCTATCAGGCACAGAGCAGGGCCGATCAGGGGTGGGGCATCCTTCCCCTGTCATGACCAGAGCAG
>NW_005871077.1:4471224-4483867 GCF_000147115.1 Myotis lucifugus
TCAAGCAACAGAAGCAAGAGGCCGATTCAGGGAGGTTGGAGGCACCTTTCCCCTGTTCATGACCAGAGCAAGGGCAGATTAAGGAAGGTTGTGGCCGCCCCCCCCTGTCACACACAGAGCTGCAGAGGTGATCAAGAGGGTTTGGAGCGCTGCCCCCTGTCACGCTGCTCCAGAGACCAGGAGACCTCGTGGCTCCGCTGATCCCAGTGCTGAGAGGCCTCGTGGCTCCACTTGACACAGGGACAGTGAGGCCTCCCTGCTCTGCTGATCCCGGTGCTGGGAGGCATATTACCCTTTTACTATATAGGATAGAGGCCTGGTGCACAGGTGGGGGCTGGCTGGTTTGCCCTGAAGGGTGTCCCGGATCAGGGTGGGGGTCCCGCTTGGGTGCCTGGCCAGTCTGGGTGAGGGGATGATGGCTGTTTGCAGCTGGTCACACCCCCTTCAGGGTGGGGGTCCCCACTGGGGTGCCTGGCCAGTCTGGGTGAGGGGCTGAGGGCCGTTTTCAAGCTGGAGGGTGACTGAAACTCCCAACCTCTCCTTTTTTTCTTTCTTTTTTTTATTCTGGGATTTATTTACCTTCTATGGCTTTCACTGGAGCTGAGAGCTGGCTTTAGCTCTGAGGCTCGGATCCAGCTCTGAGAATTCGGCTGCTGAAAGCAGGTTTCTGGGCTTTGTTTACCTTCTGTATTTGAAACTTTGTTGCGACTCCAGCTCTGAGATCCTGGCCGGCTGAAAGGAGGTTTCTGGGGATTGTTTAGGTTCTATAATTTTAACATAGTTGCTTAGAGTGCAAGCTCAGAGGTCGGCAGGGGCAGGTGGGGAACCTTGGCTTCCTCCTTCACTGGAGCAAGCAAGCCTCCAGCTCGCTTCAGCTGCCTGGCTGCCGGCCGCCATCTTGGTTGGCAGTTAATTTGCATATCACCCTGATTAGCCAATGGGAAGGGTAGCGAAGTTACGGTTAATTACCATGTTTCTCTATTATTAGATAGGACTTAGTAGCCTGGTGCATGAAATTCATGCACATTAAAAGAGAATTAATTGCCCTAACCGGTTTGGCTCAGTGAATAGAGCATCGGCCTGCAGTCTCAGGGTCCTGGGTTCGATTCCAGTCAAGGGCATGTACCTTGGTTGAGGGCACATCCCCAGTGGGGAGTGTGCAGGAGGCAGCTGATCGATGTTTCTCTCTCATTGATGTTTCTAACTCTCTATCGCTCTCCCTTCCTCTCTGTAAAAAATCAATAAAAAATATTTTTTTATAAAAGGGTATTAATTAGCAGAGATATTTTAACATTGCTGTTTGCCCTTTCTCTATAATAGAAATGTGAGAGATGAAAGGAAATTAGTAAAATGTATATGGAAATCATATATAAATTTATTAATAAATAGTAACAAAAGGATATAACAATAACAGAGGCATGATATAAAAACGACAAAAACATGATATGAAAACAACAAAAACATGATATAAAAACAACAGTGATGCAAACAATGACTGATAAAATGATTAAACTTATTCTAATATCTCCCTGTATACCACATTAAGAGTGAAAACACTTTCAGAGTGCTTGACTAATTTCCCTTGTGATGAAGTACTTAGAACTTTAACTGTAACATCACATGCTCTTCAAACTCGAGAGAAAGCAACATATAATTGACCATGTGCAAAAACGGGTTCAGGTAGGAGCATGCTTACTCTGTCTAGAGTTTGTCCTTGTGATTTATTAATAGTCATCACAAATGCTGGCATCACGGGAAATCATCGTCAAATCAATGTAAATGGGAGGCCAGTGTCAGATGGGGACAAATTAATTCTTGGAATCTGAACAGCCTCTCCCTCTGCAGATCCTGTTAATACTTCAGTTTCAATAATATGGTAATCTTAGATCATTAGATTAGGTCGTAAGATTAGGTCATAATCTTTTGATAATAAATCTGGTACCATTACAAAGACCCCATTTACTATTGAGATTTCTCAATAGAATGATGATATCACCCACTTTCAATTTTAATTTATGACATGGCATTCCCGAAAGAGTAATACTATTCAGAAATTCGATGGGGATATTTTCCTTTGTTTCTTTCTTATGGGGTGGGGCCACAACATTAGTAACAAAGAAACAGAATTAAAACTTTATTGTGGGAGCCGCTACAGTGTTTTGGACAGGTTCAAGCCTTGGACTGATGAGAGGGCACAGTCCTCTCATTGCCACGTGCATGTCCCAGCTTGGAGGGCAAGGCCCTCCCAGCACAATTATAGCCAACAGCTGTAGTTGTAAGCTTGAACCTATGGTCCGAACACATGGCCCCACGTGCCTGAGTGATGTGGGCTTGATAGAGTTCAGGTGCATGTAGTTGAGTAGGATTGAAACCCAGGAGAATGTTTGTAAACATCTTGGTCACGCCCTTACTTTGCCTCGTAGCATCTGCTATAAACTAAAGGCACAGCTGTGGGCGTGGTCGCTTTCTCTCAGAGAAGCAGCGTCCCACGAAGACCCAGCTTTCATTCCCTTGTCTGTCTTTTCTAAGCCTTTCAGCCGCCCCACTCAGGTTCAAACTTTAGAAAGATCTGCCTCCATGCTCCCAGGGCGGGTTCCTGCCTCAAACTCCGCCCTTACAGGAAACAGCTCCGGAAAACAGCTTGGGGGAGGGTGCAGCCATTGCCAAGACAACCCCTGTAGGACTGACTGCCTTCCGCTGGTCGCTGTTCATCCATATGTGACGAACACCACCCATCGTTTTTATATAAGTAGATATATATGTGTGTGTGTGTGTGTGTGTGTGTGTGTGTGTATAGTTCATTTGCATATTACCCTTTATATATATATATATATATATATATATATATATATATATATATTGTTTAAAGTATTACATATGTCTCCTTTTTCCCCAATTGATCCCACCCCGCTACTCCTTCCCTCAAGGGCAAGCCCCCACACTACCAGTGTCTGTGTACATTGGTTATGCTAATATGCATGCATACAAGTTCTTTGGTTGATCTCTAACTCCTCCTCCCATGAACCTTGTCTCTAGATCTACTTTTGTTCATCAGTTTATATTGATCATTATATCCCAGATATGAGTGATCATGTGATATTTATCTTTTTCCGACTGGCTTAGTTTGCTTAGCATAATGCTCTCCAGTTCCATCTATGCTGTTGCAAATGGTAAGGATTCCTTCTTTTTTATAGCGGCATAGTATTCCATTTTACAGATGTACCACATTTTTTAATCTGCTGACGGGCACTTAGGCTGTTTCCAAATCTTAGCAATTGTAAATTGTGCTGCTAAGAACATAGGGGTGCATATATCCTTTCTAATTGGTATTTCTGATTTCCTGGGATATATTCCTAGGAAATATATTCCTAGAAGTGAGATTACTGGGTCAAATGGGAGGGGCATTTTTAACTTTTTGAGGAAACTCCAAACTGTTTTCCACAGTGGCAGAACCAGTCTGCATTCCCACCAGCAGTGCACAAGGATTCCTTTTTCTCCACATCCTTGCCAGCACTTGTCATTTGCACAATTGTTGATGATAGCCATTCTGACAGCTGTGAAAGGGTACCTCATTGTTGTTTTGATTTGCATCTCTTGGATGATTAGTGACTTTGAGCAAGTTTTCATGTCTCTTGGCCTTCAGTATGTCCTCTTTCAAAAAGTGTCTATTTAGGTCCTTTGTCCATTATTTGATTGGATTATCATCCTTTGGTTAAGTTGTATGAGTTCCCTTTAAATTTTGGAGATTAAACCCTTATTGGAGATAACAATGGCACATATGTTCTCCCAGGCAGTGGGCTTTCTTGTTGTTTTGTTGATGGTTTCTTTTGCTTTGTAGAAGCTTTTTATTTTGATGTAGTCCCATTTGTTTATTTTCTTAGTTTCCATAGGCCTAGGAGCTGTATCGGTAAAGATATTGCTATGGCATATGTCTCCTATTTCACTGCCTGTGAATTCTTCTAAGATTTTTATGGTTTCCCATCTTACATTTAAATCCTTCATCCATTTTGAGTTTATTTTTGTATATGGTATAAGTTGGTTGTCTAATTTCATTTTTTTTGGCATGTATCTGTCCAATTTTCCAACACCATTATTTATTGAAGAGACTGTCTTAACTCCATTGTATTCTCTTGCCTCCTTTGTCAAATATTAATTGAGCATAATGGCTTGGGTCGATTTCTGGGTTCTCGTTCTGTTCCATTGTTTATATGTCTGTTCTTGTGCCAGTACCAGGCAGTTTTAAGAACAGTGGCTTTGTAAGATAGCTTGATATCTGGTATTGTGATCCCTCCAACTTTGTTCTTCTTTCTCAGGATTGCTGCGGCTATTCGGGGTCTTTTTTTAATTTTCATATGAATTTTCAGAGAGTTTGTGAAATATGCTATTGGCATCTTAATGGGGATTGCATTGACTCTATAGATTGCTTTGGATAGCATGGACATTTTACTGATATTGATTCTACCAATAATGAACATGGTATATTCTTCCATTTGTTTGTGTCTTCTTCCATCTCTTTTTTTAATGTCTTGTAGTTTTCTGAGTACAGATCTTTTACCTCCTTACTTTTATTCCTAGGTATCTTAATTTTTTTGGTGCAATGGTAAATTGGATTTTTTTTTTTTAGTTTTTCTTTCTGTGAGTTCATTATTGGTGTATAAAAATGCCATAGATTTCTGGGTGTTAATTTTGTATCCTGCTATATTGACGAATTCATTTATTAAGTCTAGTATTTTTTTATGGAATCTCTAGGGTTTTCTATGTACAGTATTATGTCATCTGCGAATAAGAACAGTTTTACTTCTTCTTTTCCAAATTGGATGCCTTTTATTTCCTCTTCTTGTCTGATCGCTATGGCTAGTACTTCCAGTACTATATTGAACAGGAGTGCTGAAAGGGAGCATCCCTGTCTTGTTCCTATTCTTAGGGGAAATGTATTTAGTTTTTGCACATTGAGTATGATGTTGGCTGTAGGTTTGTCATATTAGGCTTTTATTAAGTTGAGGTATGACTCCTCTATTTCCACTTTGCTGATGGTTTTTATCAAGAAAAGGTGTTGGGTTTTGTCAGATATTTTTCTGCATTGATTGATATGATTATGTGATTTTTGTCTCTCAATTTGTTTATGTGATGTATCACATTTATTGCTTTGTGGATATTGTACCATCCTTGCATCCCCGGAATAAATACCACTTGGTCATGGTGTATGATCTTTCTAATGTAATGCTAGATCTGATTTGCTAGAATTTTGTTGAGGACTTCATCATCTTTGTATATCAAAAATATTGGCTTGTAGTCCTCTTTTTTGTGGTGTCTTTATCTGGTTTTGGAATAAGGGTAATGCTGGCTTCTTAGAAAGAGCTTGCAAGTGTTCCTTCCTCTTGAATTTTTTGGAATAATTTGAGGAGGATAGGTGTTAGGTATTTGAATGCTTCATAAAACTCCCCTGTAAAACCATCAGGACCAGGGCTTTTGTTTTCTGGAAGATTTTTGATTGCTGCTTCAATTTCATCAGTAGTTATCAGCCTATTCAGGTTTTTTTATTCTTCCTGATTGAGTTTTGGGAGCTTGTAATTTTCTAAGAATATGTCTATTCCACCTAAGTTGTCCATTTTGTTGGAATAGAGTGTTTATAGTATTTTTTCATAAAATTTTGTATTTCTGTGGGGTTGGTTGTTACTTCACCTCTTTCATTTCTGATTTTGTTTATTTGGGTCCTCTCTCTCTGTTTCTTGGTGAGCTTGGCTAGAGGTTCATCAATCTTGTTCAACCTTTCGAAGAACAAGCTCTTGGTTTTATTGATCTTTTGTATTGGTTTTTTTTTTTTTTGTCTCTATGTCATTTATTTCCACTTGGATCTTTATTATTTCCTTCCTTCTGCTTACTCTGTGCTTTTCTTGTTGTTCTGTTTCTAATTTTTTGAGGTATAGGGTAGATAATTTATTACTTTTTTTTCTTGTTTTTTGAGGTAGGCCTGTAGAGCTATAAACTTTCCTCTGAAGACTGCTGTCTTTGTGTCCCATAGATTTTGGAATGTTGTGTTTTAATTGTCATTTGTTACTAGGATTCTTTTTATTTTTTCTTTGATCTACATGGTAACCCAATCATTGTTTAATAGCATGCTATTTAGCCTCCAAGTGTTTGATTTATTTTCATTTTTTGAGGTTGATTTCTAATTTTATGCTATTGTGATCTGAGAAGATGCTTGATACGATTTCTATTTTCTTGAATTTGAAGAGATTTTGCCTGTGTCCCAATATATGGTCTATCTTTGAAAATGACCCATGTACACTTGAGAAGAATGTATATGCTGTGGCTTTGGGGTGAAATGTTCTGAAGATGTTAATTAAGCCTATGTGATCTAGTGAGTCATTTAGGATTGACGTTTCTTTGCTGAATTTTTGTTTAGAGTATTTATCCAGTGGTGTCAATGGGGTATTACAGTCCCATACTATGACTGTATTGCTGACAATCTCTCCCTTAATATCTTCCAGTAGTTTTCTTTATGTATTTGGGTGCTCCTGTATTGGGTGCATTTATGTTTACCAGAGTTATATCCTCTTGTTGAGTTGCTCCCTTGATTATTATGAAGTGTTATTCCTTATCTCTTGTTATTGCATTCATTCTGAGGTCTAGTTTGTCAGATTTTAGTATTGCTACCCCAGCTTTTTTTTTCAATTCCATTTGTCTGAAAGATATTTTCCATCCCTTCACTATCAGTCCGTATGAGTTCTGTGTTCTGTGGTGGGTCTCTTGTAGTCAACAGATATATGGATCATGTTTTCTTATTCATTCAGCTACCCTATGTCTTTTGATTGTAGCATTTAATCCATTTACATTTACGTTTATTATTGATAGGTACTTGTTTGTCACTATTTTTATTCTTTTGCCAGTGTTCCTTTTCCACTTCCTATTTCTTCTTTTTATAGCAGTCCCTTTAGCATTTCTTGCATTGCTGGTTTGGTGGTAATAAACTCCTTTATCCCTTTTTTTGTCTGTGACGCTCCTGATTTCCCCTTCAATTTTAAATGCTAGCTTTGCTGGGTATAGTATTCTTGGATTCAGTCTCTTGCTTTGCATCACTTTGTATATTTCATTCCATTCCCTGATGTGTTTCTGTTGAGAAATCAGTTGCTAGTCTAATGGGAGATCCCTTATAGGTAACTTTCTGTCTCTCTCTGGCCACCTTTAAGATTCTTACTTTGTCGTTGGTGTTTGCCAATTTAATTATGATGTGTCTTGGTGTCAGTCTTTTTGGGTTTATCTTGTTGGGGTCTCTGTGAACTTCTTGGACTTGTGTGAGTTTTTTCTTCCCAATATCAGGGAAGTTTTCTGCCATTATTTCTTCAAACAGGTTTTTTATTCCTTTCTTAGTTTCCTCTCCTTTTAGCACCATATTATTTGGGTGTTGTTTTATTTCATGTCGTCCCAAAGCTCCCTTAGGCTCTCCTCCTGTTTTTTTCAGGTGTTTTTTTTCCAGTTGCTGCTCTGCTTGAATGTTTTTTCCTACCTTGTTTTCTAGCTCACTGATGCGATCTTCAGCTTCTTCCAGTCTACTGTTGATGCTTACTATTTTGTTCTTTATTGCAGATATGTCATTCTTTATTTCTTCTTGGTTCTTCTTCATTTACTATTGATTCTTAAACATGTTGTTGAATTTGTCTTCCATCCTTTCAACGTCCTTATGTCCATCACTCTGAATTCTTTCTCTGACAAATTGCTTGCCTCCATTTCGTTTACTTCCTTTTCCGATGATTCCTCCTTTTCTTACGTATAGGGGCTATTTTTTGTGTCCCCATTTTTGCTCCTCTCAGGGTGTCTTGTTATGTGGCTCACTCTCTACCACGTTGACAAAAAGGCACAAAATACAACTCAACAACACACAACACAGAGGGAACAAAACACGAATTATTCACAAAACCAGTAACACCAAATAAAGTGACCATCAGAGAAAAGAGAATTAGGGGAGAGAAAAGAATGCAAAAATGATATTGAGAAAAAGACAAAAGGTTAGAGAGAAAAAAAAAAGAAGAAAAAAGAAGGTGAAAAATATATGTATATGGGGAGAAAACTCGGCAAAACCAATAACTAAGCCAAAAAATGCAAACAACAAACACCCAGAAAAAAAGGAGGGGAGCTGAATCTCAAGAGACAGAGCTTATTTCCAGAAGGTAAGGCAAAGGAATTAAATGAATGGAGAAATGGCCATGATTCCGTATAGAGGAGGTAGAAAGAGAATGAGTGTATAAGAAGAAAGGTGAAAAACAAAATACTCAATTAAAAAATAAAATATTAATAATAATAATTAAAAGATATATATTAAGTATATATATGTATGAAAAATTTTATGTATAAAAATTTTTTAAAATTCCCCTTTCTTTAATCTATCTATCATCTATCTATCTATATATTTTTTTTTTTGGAAAAGGAGAATAGAGTAGAGAACAAATATGCCTGTATCTGGTGAGTGAAACAAATTAAGCTATTAGTAGAAGAAGAGAACAAGCGAGGAGAGAAAAAACAAAAGCATAAAATAAAAAAAGAAAAACAACAAAATGAACTGAAATTCACATTTTACTGGCATCCTGTATTTTTTATCTGGCAAACAGCTCAGTGGGTGCCGCTCCAATTCTTGGTCCACTTCCTAAAATCTTAGGTTGCTTTGGTGCACTGCTATCGTTAGCTTGGCAAGAGAGAAAAGGGCGTTAGCTAGGACATCACCCAGACTCAGTCATCCTTGCAGAGGTGGGGATGAGGCAGTGCAGGTGTCATGGACATGCTGAGGCCTGTTTTTGTCTTTATATTATTTTTTCCCATCACCATTACCCTGTTCTACCTTCCCCATAGCTCCTTCCCTCCCTGCAATCATCACACTGTTGGACAAATCCCTTTCACATACTTAAACTTCATATTTTCGATTAACACGGTTTCAAAAAGATATAAAAGTGATAAGAAGCCAATAAAAAATTTCTCCAGAAATTGTAAATTATGTAGCCCACTCCTTTTTATGTAATCTAATAAAAGGAGTACAAGTAATCCTTTATTTTAGCTTCACTTTGGAATATTTTATTTTTCTACAGTTTAACTTCTAAATACCCATTAGAGCATCATACCACCCATTTTAGTGAGTGGCTAAAGTTTATTTTCTTACAGTATGTGCCTGAATGATTTAAGAATCAGATATCATAAATTTGGGAAGAATGTAAGAGCACTGCTTGTGGTATTGAATGTAGAATTTTAAGGCATTATTTTTCTATTCTTGCATAACATGTTACCACAAATTTTGCAACATACAACAACTTATATTTTCCCATGGTTTGAGAGGGTTAGGAGCCTGAGCATGACTTACCTGTGTCTTATGCTCAATGGCTTACCAAGCTGAGATGAAGGTATTGGCTAGGTTCTATTCCAGTCTTTAACTTGGGGTCCTCTTTCCAGTTCAAATGGATGAGGCAAACTTCAGTTTCTTGCAGTCATAGAACTGAGACATGCAGGCATGTGGCCATCTCCATAGGCAGCTTACATCATAGCAACTATTTTCTTCAAGCCAGCCAAGGGTCTGTCATGCTTGCCAAGGCAGAGTTTTATATAATACTAGAGGCCCAGTGCATGAATTCATGCATGGGTGGGGTCCCGCAGGCCCAGCTGCAATCAGGGTGGATCAGAACCGGTCCTGTCGGGAGGAGGAGATGGTGGGAGGCTGGCCAGCTGGGGGGAGGGACCGTGGGCAATTGACAAGTGACCTCACTTCCGATTGGGGTCGGGGGGTGAAGTTAGGGGTGGGGCTGGTTGTGGGGAGGGGCTGTGGGTGGTGGACTGGCCAGCCCCACCCTGAATGGGGTAGAGGGGCTGATTGGGGGTCAGCAGCCAGGGGAGGACCCATAGGATGTTGGCCAGTCCCACCCCCAATTGGTGTTGGGGGTCGATTGAGGGTGGAGCTGGCTGGGGAGGTGGGGCCTCGGGTGGTTGGCCGGCTGGCCCTGCCCCTGATCAGGGTGGGGGGCTGATCTGGGGTGAGGTCAGGTGAGGGGAGGGGCTGCAGGATGTTGGCCCAGCTGACCCAGCTCCCTATTGGGGTGGGGAGGGGCGATCAGGGGCAGGGTTGGCCTGGGGGGCTGTGGGCCAATCAGGGTAGTGTGGGCCTATCGGGAGTGGGGCAGGCAAGGGGGAGGGTCTGCAGGAGGTTGGCTGGCCACCCCACCCTCGATTGGGGTGGAAGAGGACGATGAGGGGTGGGGCCGGCTAAGGGGAGGGGCTGCAGGAGGTTGGCTGGTTGGCCCCATCTCCTGATTTGGCCAGTTCACTGGCCACAGTGGGTGTCATAGCAACCAGTCATTCTGGTCATTACAGTGTTCTGGTTACTGGATTTTTATATATATAGATAGATAACACAATCATGGGAGTGACATCATGTCACTTTAGCTATATAATGCAATCTAATAAAGGCAGTGGTATATCATCACTTTGTAATATTCTACTGGCTAGAAGCAAGTCATAGGTAACACTAAAAGAGAGTGGATTATATAGGGAATAACACCAGGGATGAGGATCTTGAAGGCCATCTTAAAATTATTCCAATCAACACTTATGAACTCATTTCATTTAGAACATTATTTTGTATATTTAAAAAATTATTATAATCCTACTAAAGGCTGCCTTGGGCCTATTCCTATAAGAATAGGGCTTCCTGCGGCTGGAGCAAAGTAGAGAAGGGAGCAAAACCTGACGAGGCAGGCTTCGCTCCCTTCTCCACTGCCTGGCTCTGCTCCTGTGTCCGCTGCCTCGGCTCTGCTCCAGTGTCCACTGCCTCAGCTCCGCTCCCATGTCTGCTGCCTTGGCTCCACTCGCATCTCTGCAGCCTTGGCTCCCTCCCTTCTCTGCCACTTCGCTCCCTTCTGCAGTGCTTGGTTTCCTTCTAGCTGTCTTCAGTCTTCGCTCCACACCTGCATATGCAAATTAACCACCACCTTTGTTGGGTTAATTTGCATAATTGCTCTGATTGGCTGGTGGGCATAGTGGAGTGACACCAATTTGCATGTTTCTCTTTTATTAGTGTAGATATTAACATTAGAAGTCATTAAGATAGTCTTTGCTTGATTTTTAATTTGGGCTGTGTCTTTTTTTTTTTTTTAAATGCTATTGTTGAAAATATTACATAAGTCCCCATTTTTCCCCCATTGACCTCTTCTACCCACCCTGCATCCCCCCCAGGCCTTCACTACCCTATTGTCTGTGTCCCTGGGTTATGCATATATGCATACAAGTTCATTAGTTGATCTCTTCCCACCCAGCCTCCTCTGCCTTTTCTCTGAGGTTTGACAGCCTGTTCCAGGCTTCTATGCCTCTGGATCCATTTTTATTCATCAGTTTATTTTGTTCATTAGATTCTACATATGAGGGAGATCATGTGATACTTATCTTTCTCTGACTGGCTTATTTCGCTTAGCATAATACTCTCCAGGGCCATCCATGCTGTTCTTAGCCTATTCATACTATTTTAACAAAATATTAGGGACTGGATAATTTATAGGCAAGAGAAATTTATTTCTAACAGTTCTAAGGGCTGAAAGTTTGAGATCAGGGTGCCAGCATGGTGGGGTATAAAGGCCTCTTCTCAGTTGAAGACTTCTTATTGTATTTCCACATGACAGAAAAGACAGGGGAGTTCTCTCAAGCCTCTTTTATAAGGGAATTAATCTCATTCATGAGGGCTTTGCTCTTGTGAACTAATTATCTCTCAAAAGTCCCACCTTGTAATACCATCACACTGTGCATTAAGATTTCAACATATGAATTTCTTTTAGGACACAAATATTAAGACCATAATAGGTGCCCTGACTGGTTTGGCTCAATGGATAGAGCATTGGCCTGTGGACTGAAGGGTCCCGGGTTCGATTCCGGCCAAGGGCATGTACCTTGGTTGCGGGCACATCCCCAGTCGGGGGTGTGCAGGAGGCAGCTAATCGATGTTTCTCTCTCATCAATGTTTCTAACTCTATCCCTCTCTCTTCCTCTCTGTAAAAAATCAATAAAATATATTTTTTAAGAAAAAGATACCCTCAAAAAAGAAAGACTGTAATAGGTAACAAAATATCATAGACTGGTGGCTTAAATAACAAACATTTATTTCTTACATTTCTAGTGACTGACAAATCCAAGATTAAGGCACCATCTTCACATGGCAAAAAGGGCAAAGGAGCTCTCTGGAGTCTCTTTTAGAAGGTTGCTAATCCCATTAGTAGGGCCTCTACCCTCATGACCTAATCATCTCCTCAAGTCTTCATCTGTATATACCAGGGGTGGGCAACCCCTGGCAAGTGAAACCCTCTCTTATAATCTTCCATTTACAATTTTTTTCTTAATATTGACTTTTTTATTTTTCAGATAAATTCAGGGTAGGTGCATCTTAGATAAATAAATAATTTTACATAACAATATCTTAAAGACCATAGACATGGATTGACGAGAGAGGGGAAGAGTAATTTCAATAGTGTCGAAAACGAACTATTGAGGACTTGGAATGCCATTCCAGAAAATTTTTTCAGTTTAAAAAACTTTGCAACAGCGTTACTCTCCATGTTTTCATCCACATACACTTGTGAATCTTTGTTCTCAGTGATGAATTTTGTTAAGTCTCGTAATAGGA
>NW_005871077.1:4484020-4486762 GCF_000147115.1 Myotis lucifugus
CAAATGGAGTCATAAAGTTTCTGTCGGACTATCAGTGTACATGTATACATTAAAAAATAAATGTATTTCATCATCATATACTGTGTTTTGTTGCTCGAAATGAATTTTATTATTTCTTCAAGGTTCTTCACATACGTACACCTTAAGAGATATCAAGTAGGTGTAACATGTTCTCAAAAAGTTAGGGTTGGCACGCAGAAGAATTTTGAGTCAGAGATTTTGCTGGTTTTGGCACGCACTCACAAAAAGGTTGCCCACCCCTGGTATATACCATCACATTAGGGATTAGGTTTCAATTTATGAATTTTTTTGGGGGGGAGGGGGAGGGACACAAACATTCAATCTGTAGCAGCTGGTGATTGTCATTTTAAATTATTTTTTATGAAGTTAAAGTCAAAACTTTCTGTAGGTATAATTTTTTTCTGGGGAAGGTCTATGGATTTAATGAGAATTTCTCCCTCCTCAAAAACTCCTTTATAAATCATTATTGTTCTAGAGCAGTGGTCGGCCAACTGTGGCTCGGAAAACTGTGGCTCGCGAGCCACATGCGGCTCTTTAACCCCTTCAGTGTGGCTCTTCCGCAAAATACCGGCTCTTCCACAAAATACCGACTTCTGCGCATGGGCCACGATGTTTCAATCGCACTGTAAGTGCGTGCCCGCACGTGGTATTTTGTGGAAGAGCCACATTGAAGGGGCCAAAGAGCCACGTGTGGCTCGCGAGCCGCGGTTTGCTGACCATGGGTCTATCTAGGCCATTTTATAGAGATCAATAAAAGTTAAAAGAAGTGACTTGCTTAGTGTTAGAGAACAAAATAGTAGTGAAATCTGAACTGCAAACATGGAGTCCTGCTCAGAATTTGCAACATGTGAAAATATATTCTGTTTTGCTTCCTCTAACAGGCATGGATAATAGAATCAGTTGGCATTGTTACCTATCTGCCCAAGTAATTTAATGCTTATAAAGTACTTAATAAGACATATAAAACTGTATTTTAGTTTTTAAGTTAACTAGTTTTTTTTTTACCTGTAACATTTAAAGTATGTAGATAAAACAATCCATTTGGACCCAAGGCTATCTTTATGTTGTACAAATTGTACCTTGAACAAGGGAGGGGCTTAAGGCAAAAGTGGGTGTTGAAATCCAACCCATGGTTTACTTGCCAACTGTACACCCTAGCATAGGGCTGCATTTGCTTGAAAGAAGGCTCCTTTTTCTAATTCATCAAAGATACTATATATACTAGCAGCCAGTAGTCAGAGTTGTACTTAACAAAATCATACTTAGATAAAATGATACAAATTTTTTAATTCTATTAAATTTTGATTTTTAGACTATTTTGTTAGAAAAATAGAATATATTTATTTCAAGCAAGTATCTACTAAGTGGGTGATTAGCAGTTTAATCATATGGATATAAGAAAAGACATGCATTTTTTAATTGTTTCTGTCCTTTTTAGTCTAATATGATGGTGTTTCTCTTAAAAACTTTATTGTGGCTAATTCTTTTACTCAAAAGCCCATAATTCTGAGATAGATTCCTTTTTGCCAGCCTTCAGTATTTTCCATCCTTCAATTTTCTAACCTCACTGCCTTTTGTAACTTCCACTAACAGATTTTTTGCCATTCTTCCAGTCTTCACCTGTAGCCTTCTGGCTATTTTTCTGGCCTTCACTGGGTGTGGTCTTCACCACAATTTCAGCTTCTGCTCATCTGTTGAACCCAGAGCCAGTGCCACACGTTTTAAGTTTTTGTTGTTGCACCACCCCACTTCCAGGTATTTCTATTGCTTCATATCAAACTACCCCAAAATTTAGTGGCTTAAAACAATAATGCCATTATTTCTCACAATTCTTTGGTTTGCTGCACTCAGCTGGGCAGTGTCTCTATTTGATGTCATGTTGACTAATGCCATTTATATGGATACATTCAGGTAGGAACTCAGCTGGAGCTGAAAAAGTCCAAGATAATTTCTCTCACATGTCTGGTTTCCCATCATGTACTAATTTAGCCCAAACTTCTCTACATGGTGGCTGGGACCCAAGCAGGCAAAAGCAAAAACAATCTTGTAACAAACTGGGATCATAAGTCCTTGAAGTTTTTTCACCACATCCTGTAAAGAAGTTATGAGGCTAGCCCATATTCAAGGGGAGGAGTGGCATAGAGTGGGTAAAATTGTTGGTGGCCATTTGTGGAAATAATATAATACAATTTTTGTAAATGTTCTAATGACATAAAATAATGCACATTATCTATTGCTTTGTATACCAATGAACTTTTCCTAAATAACAAATTAAAACTTGGTGTTTTAAAACAGTAGATATTTGGGGGGGAACCTGTAATAGTAACAATTAAAAAACAAAGTAAAAAAAATAAAGCAATGAAGGAGATACAGAAAAAAATAAGCCATCAGATATTCATTATTTCTCTTAGTGACTGGATAAGTATTCTCTCTGGGCAGGCTTGGGTTGGGTTGGGTGGTCTAAGATAGCTTTATTCACATGTATGGGGTCCTAGCTGGGACATCTAGGACAGATAGGACCTCTTTATAGTCTTATCTTCCAGAAGGCTATCCCTAGATAGTTTATTGTACAGTAGGATTCTCAGTAGCAAGAGAGCAAAACACAGCTGGAAGACTGCTGAGAGTTAAGTTCAAACCTCAGATAGTGCCATTTGCATTGTATCCTATTGGCCAAAGCAAGTGCTAGGTCAGCCCAGTTTCAGGGAGTGAAGAAATTGACTT
>NW_005871077.1:4487696-4488865 GCF_000147115.1 Myotis lucifugus
ACTTAGAGTTTACTAAACCACTTGAGTAGGTAAATTTCACCAAGTTTAGAAAATTTTCAACTATTTTTTCCAAGCCAACCAATTTTTCTACTCTGTTCTCTCCCTCTCTCTCTCTCTCTCTCTCTCTCTCTCTCTCTCTCTCTGCAATTAACTTGTTAGTTATTTGATATTATTCCAAATGTTTTCCAGTCTATTCACCTTTTCCCATCATTGTTCTCTTTGTCTTTAGATACATATTTTCTATTGATATATCTTCAAATGATCTCACTCTATACTGCCATATTCAATCTGCTCCCTTGTTCATCCATTCAATTTTTAAAATCAGATGCTATATTTTCTATACTACAATTTATATTTGGCTGTTTTTATAGTTTCTATTTCTATGCTGGGATTTCCATAATTTAATTCATTATGAACATATTTTATTTTGGATACTAGAGTCCCAGTGCACGAAATTTGTGCACTGGGGGAGGGGGTGTGGTCCCTCAGCCTGGCTTGCACCCTCTCCAGTTAGGGACCCCTCAGGGGATGACCGACTGCCTCTCGCAATCCTGAACCGCTGGCTCCTAACCACTTGCTTGTCTGCCTGCCTGCCTGATCACCCCTAACCCTTCTGCCTGCCTGCCTGATCGCCCCTAACCACCTCTGCCTGCCTGATCGCCCCTAACCACCTCTACATGCCTGATCCCCACTAACCACTTCTACCTGCCTGCCTGATTGCCCCTAACTGCTCTCCTACCATCCTGATCGCCCCTAACTGCTCCCCTGCTAGCCTGATCACCCCTAACTGCCTCTGCCTTGCCCCGCACCCAGGACCCAGGCTTCCCTCCCTCTGGCTGGCCGCAGGCACACAGGACCCGGGCCGGCTTTGCCTGGGCTGGCTGCAGCTACAGGGGACCTTGGGTGGGTTGCTTCACCCGGGCTGCAGCCTCAGGCACCCGGGACCGTGGAGTGGGTGGCTTGTCCCTCTCCTGAGCAGCAGCTGCAGGTGCTGGTGCCTAAGACTGTGGGGCAGGAGGCTTGTCCCTCTCCCAGGCTGCAGGTATAGATGCAGCCGCTGGTACCCGGGACCGAGGGGCAGGCGGCTTGTTTTCTCTCCAGGGCTGTAGGCACAGCCTCTGGCTCCCGGGACTGTGGGGACCATGGAGTGTATGGATTGTCACTCTCTC
>NW_005871077.1:4489697-4497722 GCF_000147115.1 Myotis lucifugus
CTTACATTCTCCCTATCCATATGTGTTAGGGGGAGATTTGGGGAGAGATTATGCAACAGTTTGGGGCCTCCTGTCTCTGGCTTTCTTCTTTGTGTGACTTCCCCTAACCTTTCTAGTGGCTGTGATTGCCCCTGAACTCTGTCCTCTGGTTTGTAAAGTCTAAAAATTAGGCATTCTATCAGTTATTAGGTGCTTTGCCTGGTTCAGCTAGGGCTTGCCCTCAGAATAGGAGCCAAAAGCCAACAATCTTAATACTTTTGGTCAACTTCTCTCAAGAATCTATTCAGTAATGGGATAGCTTTCAAATGTTAATATTTATATTTTGTTCATAGTTTATGGTGGTTATGTATGGCAGGGCTTGTCTAGTAGGAATTTGCTCTGCTATGCCAGAGCAGAATTGGGGACTTTAGGTATGGTTCCTCAAACTGTCTTCTATCTGCTAAAGAATTCTTGATCTATTTCATGTATGATAGAATCCACTCCTCACAAAGTCAGAACTAAGCTTATTTTGTGTTAAGAACAAAGTTGCTTCTTTCTATAAAATTTGAAATGTTTATATTTAAGTATTTTAGGCCTAAAGAAACAGAGAAAAGAAATGTTTAATTTACTCTAGTTATAGTTTGCCAGATTCAAAGTCAAATTGCATATGGAAAATGAATAGGAAGTTAAAGCTACAGAAATTATCCACCATTATGACTGTTAAGTATGTAGTAAATGTATATGCTCAAATCATCATCTGGGCTGTATATATGGATTTTAGAAATGTAGTAACTATAATAATAAGTTAATAAAAACAAAAGTACAAAAATAAATACCTCCCTACCTCCCCTTATATTGCATCCTAGAAATCAGCAAATGCTCTGGAAACTGAGAACAAAATCCTTCAGGAACAACTCAAACAAGCATTACAGGTAAAGACTATCATGTTCTTTTAAAATTGTTAACAAGTGAAGAAAATATCTATAAAGAGATTTTTTTTAAGTTTGAGAATTGAGTTTATTGGGGTGACTCACATTGTTTAATAAAATTATACAGGTTTTAAAAATGAATAAGTTTGACCTTATTAACTAATAAGTCTGTTCTAAGTATTTTTTCCAGTTTTAAAGTATATTTATTTTACACACTAGGAGTATATTAATAAAATTTAACATCACTCATTTTTTCACAACACTGAGAGTTGTATTTTATTCTTTTTAATTAAATTTATTTGGGTGACAGTGATGAATAAGATTATATGTTTCAAATGTATATTTTTGTGTTACATGATCTCTATATAATTACATTGTGTACCCACCACCCAAAGTCAAATCACCATATATTATCACCATATATTTGATCCCCTTTACTCTTTACTACATCCCCAACCCCTTCCCTCTGGTAACCATCTTATGTCTGTGTCTATGAGTTTTTCTTTGTTTTTCTTATTTGTTCATTTGTTCCCTTGTTTTATATCCCACATATGAGTGAAATGATATAGGACTAAACTAGAAATAAACGTAAACATCCTTAATCAAACAAAAGAAATCTATTTCACATTGAGACAATATTATAAATAAAAGTAAAATACTGTGGTCATTCCAATTGAACTAAGATAAACGGGATGCTGGCTCTTACTGCTATTTTTCAACTGTTGCTAAATGACCAAAGAAAGAAGCTACATTTTTATAAGCAGATAGACAAAAATAATATTACTAAAATATCATATAGTTTTCCTTCTGAAAAGTGCAAGAAAATACACAAATTTGTTATTAATGATATAGTTTAAAAAGGTGGCTGAGGACAAAATAGATAAAAAAGCAACAGCTTTTCTTTTTACCAGAAGCAATCATTTAATGACTGTGTTGTACATCCAAAACTAAAATAATGTATGTTAACTGTAATTGAAAAGTAAAAATTAAAAAACAATAAAAAGAAAAAAGAAGCAATTATTTAGAAAAATTCTATTCATCATATTAGGATAGCATAATTAACAAAAATATAGAGTTTTTTATGAAGAAAAATACACTTTACTGAGAGTATAGGTGAACAGTGAAGAAATTTGTATTTTTGGTTTTGAAGCCTCAATATTATAAATAATTTAGTTTTCTACTTTCTCTAAATTGATATACTAACTTAATGCAATTTATGTCTAGATATAAATGGAATTATTTTTGAGCTTAATAGGACTATTATAATAGTATGTATTGAAATAAGAAATTGGTGAATATTTAAGAGAAACAATTAAGGAAGGTTTGCTCATCTAAAAATCAATACGTAAATCAATATACAATGTAAAACTACAATAGCTAAAGCAATGTGGCTCTGGATTTGGTATTGGATAGAAGAAACAGTTGGTAACAATTATCTGGTCTTGGATAGAGCAAGGTTTTCTAAGCATTCTATTACAAAGAGACATGTTAATATACTTATATATTTAACTATATACACTTAAAACATTTTAATGGTAAAGAGGTATGAGATATGAAGATAAATGGGAGATTTTTTACATAATCTATTAGTATAGATTCTATACTAATAAAAGGGTAATATGCTAATGAGACCAGGGCAACCAGACATCATCCGGATGTCCACCTTCCTCTGGACAAAGCCACGGTGGCAGGGGCCGAGGCAGAGGTGTTTAGGGGTGGTCAGGCCAGCAGGGGAGCCAGCAGTTAGGAGCAATCAGGCCAGCAGGGGAGGGAAGTTGGGGGCGACCAGGTTGGCAGGGGAGGGCAGTTGTGGGCAACCGAACCGGCAGGGGAGGGCAGTTGGGGGCGATCAGGCAGGCAAACAGGTGAGCTGTTAGGAGCCAGCAGTTCCAGATTGCAAGAGGGATGCCGGTTTAGGCCCAATCCTGGAAGTTGGACATCCCCCAATGGGTCCTGGATTGGAGAAGATGCAGGCTGGGCTGAGGGACACCCCCCCCCCCCGTGCACGAATTTCATGCACTGGGCCTCTAGTCCTATTTAATAAAAGAGAAACATGGTAATTAGCTGTACATCCGCTACCCTTCCCATTGGCTAATCAGGGCGATATGCAAATTAACTGCCAGCCAAGATGGCGGCCGGCAGCCATGTACTGAAGTGAACAGGGAGGCTTGCTTGCTTCAGTGACTGTGGACTCCAACGTTCCCTGCCTGACTTGCCGGCCTCTCAGCTGCAACTCTAAGCAACTATGTTGCAAATATAGAAGCTAAAAAAAACCCCAGAAACCTGTGTTAGTCAGACAGGCTTCAGCCAGCCGGACCGCAACAGTGTATCAAATACAGAAGGTAAAAAAAGGCCAGAAACCTTTTTTCAGCAGCCGAGGCCTCAGAGCTAAAGCTGGCCCAGAATAAAAAAGAAAAAGAAAAAAAGCGGTTGAGAGCTTCAGTCACCCGCAAGCCTGAAAACGGCCTCCAGCCCCTCAGCCAGACTGGCCAGGCACCCCAGTGAGGACCCCCACCCTGATCCAGGACACCCTTCAGGGCAAACCAGCCAGCCCCCACCGGTTCACCAGGCCTCTATTCTATATAGTAAAAGGGTAATATGCCTCCCAGCACTGGGATCAGCGTGACAGGGGGCAGCACCCAAACCCCCTGACGGGCCCTGCTCTGTGTGTGACAGGGCGGTGCCCCAACTCCCCTATCGGCCCTACTCTGTGAGTGACAGGGGGGAGCTCCTCAACCCCCTGATGGACCCTGCTCTGTGAGTGACAGGGGGGAGCTCCTCAACCCCCTGATCGGCCCTGCTCTGTGAGTGACAGTGTTTGGAGCCCCAACCCCCCTGATGGGCCCTGCCCTGTGCATGACAGGGGGCAATGCCCCAACCCCCTGATCGGCCCTGCTCTGTGCGTGACAGGGGGTGGCGCCGCAACCTCCCCATCGACCCTGCCTTGAGTGTGACAGGGGGCGGTGCCCCAACCCCCCAATCGGCTGTACCCTGAGCGTGACTAGGGTTGGCATCGCAACGTCCCAATCTGCCCTGCTCTGTGCATGACAGGGGGTGGTGCCCCAACTCCCTAATCAGCCCTGCTCTGAGCCCAACCAGGGACTGCACCTAGGGACTGGGCCTGCCCTCTGCCACCTGGGAGCAGGCCTAAGCCAGCAGGTCATTATCTCCTGAGGGGTCCCAGACTGTGAGAGGGCACAGGACGGGCTGAGGGACCCCCTCCCCCCCCCCCCAGTGCACAAATTTTTGTGCACCGGGCCTCTAGTCTATAATAATAAAAGCATAATATGCTAATTAGACTGGACAATTCTTCTGGATATTCTTCCAGACGACCTTCCAGATGAAGCTGGGGCTGTGAGGGCTGAGGCAAGCCACAGCAGCTGCAAGGGCCAAGCCCCTTGCACAAATTTCATGCATTGGGTCTCTAGTATTTTATAAATCTAAAAGAAATATAGACAAGGGACAAAAATAGGCAAGTTATAATTTAGAAGCACACATGCCCAATAAATGAATACTAGTATATTCAACCTCAATTTTTTTTTCAAATAATTGCAATTGAAAATAAGGAAATATATGGTGATGGAAGATGATTTGACTTTGAGTGGTTGGGACACAATACCATATACAGATCATGTATCATAATAATGTACACTTAAAGCCTATATAATCTTAATCAATTTCACCCCAATATATTTAATGAAAAAAAAACAATGGGATAGATTTTTAACCTATCATTTTGTCAAAATTTAAAAAGCAGAAAAATCTAATGTTTGTGACTATGTGCAGAAGTGAGCGATCTCACATACTTCTGTTAGTGTGAATTGATTCTTGAAGCAAACATATACCAAAAGTCTTGGAAACACGTCTTTTTCATTGAACAGTTCCTCTTCTAAAAATGTATTGTAAGAAAGAAAAAAGTGTATGGAGATTTTTACAAGTATGTATAATATAAAATTTTTAATAGGAAAATATTTAAAATTACCAATCTTTGATAAAAATTATTAAATAAATTAAGGAATAGTATTATTATATATTATCTTAGCTTTATTATTATTAGGTATATAATTATTATTTTTAGATATATTATTAAGATATATTATCTTAGCTATTTTGACTACTTACATGTTTATTGTCATGGAAACATATCTATGGCATTATATAATAAAAAGGTTGTATTATGTGAGTATGTATAGCATATTATTAAATATAAATAAATATTTAAAATACACATGTGCATTATTTATAATTATAAATAATGATAAAGGATACACATTGAAATGTTGACAGTGACTTTTCTGTATGTGGTGAGATTATTTATAAGCTTAATTTTGTCAATCTATATTCTTTCATACAAAATAATTTTTGTTGTTGTTAATCCTCACCCGAGGATATTTCTCCATTGATTTTTAGGGAGAGTGGAAGAGAGGAGGAAAGGCAGAAACATTGATGTGACAGAAACACATTGATTGGTTGCCTCCTGCATGAGCCCTGACCAGGGCCCAGGCCAGGGAGGAGCCTGCAACCAAGGTACGTGTCTTTGACCATAATCAAACTTGGGACCTGTTGGTCTGCAGGCAATGCTCTATCCACTGAGCAAAACTGGCTAGGGCCAAAACAATATTTTAAAGAAAAATTTTATTCTAGAAAAAACATTATTTTTTACATTTTATTTTTTTAGATAGGTACTAACTATCATGGTTACAATTCAGCAATTTGTATAATGTATATCTTTTTTAAAAAATATATATTTCTTTATTTCAGAGAGGAAGGGAGGAGAGAGAGATAGAAACATCAATGATGAGAGAGAATCATTGATTGGCTGCCTCCTGCACACCCCCTACTGGGGATCGAGCCTGCAACCCAGGTATGTCCCCTTGCCTGGAATCAAACCTGGGACCTTTCAGTCCACAGGCTGATGTTCTATCCACTGAGCCAAGCCGGCTAAGGCTATAATGTATATATTTTATTAACTTTTGTTGTACCTACATAATAATTATAGCTTTTACAAAATAAGAGCTGATTTCCTTCTTTTTTATTGCTGAATAGTATTCTATTGTATAAATGTATCATAGCCTTTTATATCCACTCATCTACTGATGGGCACTTGGGCTGCTTCCAAATTTTGACTATTGTTGAATAATGCTGCAATGAACATAGGGGTGCATATATTTTTGAGTTAATGTTTTAGGTTTCTTTGAATATATTCCAAGAAGTGGAATTGCTGGGTCATGAGGCAGTTCCTTTTTTAATTTTTTGAGGTAACTCCATACCACTTTCCACAGTAGCTGTGCCAATCTGCATTCCCAACAACAGTGCAGTAGGGTTCCACATCCTTACCAACACTTGTTTGTTGATCTATTAATGGTAGCCTTCTGAAACCTGTATAATTTTATTAACCAATGTCACCACAATAAATTCAATAAAAAATAAGAAATAAGAGCACTAAAAATTCCTGGATATAAAAATAGCCCTAAAATGGAAGAAGATTTTCATAGTTTAAATGAAACTGAGGATCTATTAAACTATGGATTATATCAGTCATTTAACTTAGGTTCCTTCAAGTCAGTAAAAATAAAATTGAGAGGTAATATGGGCATGAATATATGCATATTTTTGAAAGTTGCAATATTGGCAGGAAAATGTCACAGAAGTAACACTTGATAAATGGTTACTTTTTCAAATAGGAAGCTGAAAAATCTAAGCATCAACTAAAGTATTTCCTAAATCAAGGGGAGTTACTTAAAAGTGACAGGAAAACCAAGACAACAATGGAAAGGAGTACAAGTGACACAGAAGTTAAAGTTGTAGATTCAACATCTCTACCATTGAAGAAAGAAACAAGAAAAATACAAATTGCAGATTCAAATGGACAAAAGACAAATGCTAAAATCCAAGTTTATCCACAGGTAAAGAAATACTCAAAATAAAGATAGTAATATGTGCTGTTAAGATTCAATCTTATTATTATTTGCATTATTTAATTCTATTTTTCAAAATTCTCTATGCCTTTTCTTTGCTTGGATTTTTTTCCTTTTATTATCTGGGTAATTGATTCATTATTATCTTTAATATAAATGTAAAAATTAGGTATGTATTGATTTTGTGATTAATTTTTTATTGATTTTAGAGAAAGAGGAGGGGGAGAGATAGAGAGAGGGAGAGAGATACATCAATTGGTTGCCTCCCACACGTGCCCTGACCAGGCTCGAAGCTGCAAACCTGGGTATGTGTCCTGACTGGATGAACCTGTGATCGTCTGGTGTATGGAACAATGCTCCAACCAACTGAGCCATACCTGCCAGGGATTGTGATTAATTTTTTAGCCAGTCAAGTGTTGACATTTTATTTTCCAGACAGTTATTTCAATACAGACTAGTCATATATAAAATATTGTTTAATGCATTTATTTATTTTTAAATTGAGCTATTATTGACATTTATTAGTTTCTGGTATATAATATAACTAGAGGCCCGGTGCACAAAAATTTGTGCACTCGGGGGCGGAGGGGGGTCCCCCAGCCCGGCATGTGCCCTCTTGCAGTCTGGGACCCCTCGGGAGATAACAACCTGCTGGCTTAGGCCTGCTCCCAGGTGGCAGAGGGCACGCCCAATCCTTAGGTGCAGCCCCTGGTCAGGCTCAGAGCAGGACCGATTGGGGAGTTGGGGCGCCGCCCCCTGTCATGCACAGAGCAGGGCGGATCGGGAGGTTGCAATGCCACCCCCAGTCATGCTCAGGGTAGGGCCGATTGGGGGGTTGGGGCACTGCCCCCTGTCACACTCAAGGCAGGGTCGATGGGGAGGTTGCAGCGCCACCCCCTGTCACACAGAGAGCAGGGCCGATCAGGGGGTTGGGGCGCTACCCCCTGTCACTCACAGAGCAGGGCCCATCAGGGGGGTTGGGGCTCCATACCCTGTCACGCACAGAGCAGGGCCAATCAGGGGGTTGGGCGCTGCCCCCTGTCATGCACAGAGCAGGGCCCATCAGGGGGTTGGGGAGCTCCCCACTGTCATGCACAGAGCAGGGCCGATCAGGGGGTTGAGGAGCTCCGCCCTGTCACGCACACTTACGACCGCATCAGGGGCTTGAGGAGCTCCCCCCTGTCACTCACAGAGTAGGA
>NW_005871077.1:4497822-4540792 GCF_000147115.1 Myotis lucifugus
GATCAGAGGATTGAGGAGCTCCCCTATCAGCCACAGAGCAAGGCTGATCAGGGGTTGGGGCGCGCACCCTGTCACACACAGATCCGCAGGGCGATCAGAGGATTGGGGAGCTCCCCCCTATCAGGCACAGAGCAGGGCTGATCAGGGGGTTGGGGCGCCGCACCCTGTCACGAACAGAGCAGGGCGAATAGGGAGGTTGTGGCCCCGCCCCTCGTCACACACAGAGCTGCAGGGCGATCAGGGGGTTTGGGTGCTGCCCCCTGTCATGCTGATCCTGGTGCCGGGAGCCTCGCTGCTCCGCTGATCCTGGTGCCAGGAGGCATATTACCCTTTTACTATATAGAATAGAGGCCTGGTGCACGGGTGGGGGCCAGCTTGTTTGCCCTGAAGGGTGTCCTGGATCAGGGTGGGGTCCCCACTGGGGTGCCTGGCCAGTCTGGGTGAGGGGCTGAGGGCCGTTTTCAGGCTGGCGGGTGACTTAAGCTCCCAACTGCTCCTTTTTTCCTTTTTTTTTTTTCTATTCTGGGCCAGCTTTAGCTCTGAGGCCTTGCTGCTGAAAGCAGGTTTCTGGCCTTTACCTTCTTTATTTGATACAATGTTGTGGTCTGGCTGGCTGAAGCCCGGCTGACTGAAAGCCGCTTTCTGGGGTTTTGTTTAGCTTCTATATTTGCAACATAGTTGCTTAGAGTTGCAGCTGAGAGGCCGGCAAGACAGGTGGGGAACTTTGGAGTCTGCCATCACTGGAGCAAGCAAGCCTCCCTGTTCACTTCAGTGCATGCCTGCCGGCCGCCATCTTGGATGACAGTTAATTTGCATAAGGATATGCTGATTAGCCAATTTGAAGGGTAGCGGTCGTATGCTAATTACCATGTTTCTCTTTTATTAGTGTAGTAGGTTTGACATTGCATATTTTGCAAAATTATTAGCACAAGATGTCTATTTAACATCTGTCACCACACCTAGTTACAAAATTTTTTCTTATGATGAGAATTTTTAAGATTTTACTACCTTAGAAATTTTCAAATATGCAATACAGTATTATCCTATCTAATTATATACAAACATGGCAATTGACCATACCTTCGCTATGCCTCCCATTGGCTAATCAGCATGATATGCAAATTAACTGCCAACAAAGATGGCTGCTAATTAGCATACTGCAGGCAGGGTGGGACAGTGGGAGCCGCCATCCAGGTCCCTGTATGTGACCACCTGCCTGCCTGCCGCCCGTGATCGGATTCGATCCCGGGCCTTAGGCTGGCCCAGAAGCCACCTGATATGGCAGTAACTCGATCAGTAAGTACTCTGAAAGTCAGTGTCATAAATGCACCAATTAAAAGACAGATTATGAGGGTGAATCAAAAAGAAAACCCACTTTAAATATAAAGACACATATAGATTAAAAGTAAATGAATTAAGCTGCAGCCTGTTTTGCTCAGTGGGTAGAGCATTAGCCGTGGACTGAAGGGTCCGAGGTTCGATTCCAGTCAAGGGCATGTACCTCAGTTGCTGGCTTGATCCCCAGTCCCTATCAGAGCATGTGCTGGAGGCAACCAATCAGTGTGTCTCTCTCCCTTTCCCTTCACTCTCTCTAAAATTCAATGGAAAAATATCCTTGGGTGAAGATTAACAAAAACAAAGTAAATGGATTAAGTAATATTAAAGAGATTATAAGAAAAATATATTCCAAATTTTGTTAGTTGTATAATGGTTATATTTAAATTATTAACACCTAAGAAATTGGGTGAAGGGTACATATAATATGCTCTAGTATTTTATAGTTTTTTTTACATGTATGAGATTATTTCAAATTAAAATATTAAAAATTAATAAAATATTAATTGAAATGTGTATGCATTACATGAAAAATCTCCTAATTCCTTCTAGCATAATTTATTAAATTGTGTTAACATTTACAAGGGTTCAATTAAAAGATATCTTAATTCTAAATGATATAATATAAAATATAAAATAGTGCAGTTATAAGCAATTATCTGAAAATAAAAATTTAAAGAAGTGAATTTAAAGAAGGGATTACCCAAAGAAAATATATGCACAACCCATGGACACAGGCAGCAGTATGGTGATGGCCAGAGAGAAGTGGGGGGCAAGAGCTGGGTAGAGGAGGCAAAAGGGGGGAAATAGGGACAACCTATATCCTATATAATAAAAGACTAATATGCAAATTGTCCCATCGACCAGATGTTGGACTGGGAGTTTGACTAGGGGGCGGGGCCAACTGGCCAATTCCCACAGCCCCCCCCAGGCAGCCCTGAGATTGGCCCCTCCACCCTCATTGGGGGCAGGGCTGGCAGGCTAACCTCGTGCATTCCCTCCCCCAGCTGGCCTGTGCTGATCGACCCCAATCAGGGTCAGACCCCATCCGTGCACGAATTCGTGCACTGGACTTCTAGTAATAAAAATAAAAGGCTAATATGCAAATTGACTGAAAGGCAGAATGACCGGTTGCTATGATGAGCACTGGACACCAGGGGGCAGAAGCTCAATTCAGGAGCTGCCCCCTGGTGGTCAGTGCACTTCCATATGGGGAGTGCCACTCAGCCAGAAGCTGGATCATGGCTGGCCAGTGCAGAGGTGGTGGCAGGAGCCTCTCCCACCTCCGCGGCAGCACTAAAAATGTCCAACTAACGGTTTAGACCCGATCACTTGGGGGCCTAAGCCTTTAGTCAGACATCCCCCAAGGGCTCTCTGACTGTCAAAAGGATGACTGCAAGCTTAGGTCTGATCCCCCTGGGAATGGACCTAAGTTGATAGGTGGACATCCCATAAGGGGTCCTGGACTGCAAATGGGCGCAGGCCGGGCTGAGGTACCCCCTCAGGTGTACCTCAAATTTTTGTGCACCAGGCCTCCAGTTAAGTATAATGATCATGCTGCACACTATATCCCCTGGACTTATTTACTTTATAACTGGAAGTTTGTACCTTTTTACTCTCTTCATCCATTTTGCCCACTCTCAACCTCCACCTATGGCAGCCACCAATCTATTGACTGTATCTATAAGTTTTTTTGGTGTTGTTGTCATTTTTAGATTTCACATATAAGTGAGATAATGTAATATTTGTCTTTCTTTGTCTGACTTATTTAACTTAGCATGATACCCTCAAGGTCAATTTATGTTGCAAATGGCAAGATTTCATGAGCAACATATACAGGGCTGGGAAAAAGTAGGTTTATAGTTGTTCATATGGAAAATAATACAATAATCCTGTCTAATAATAGACAAACATGGTAATTGACCATACCTTCGCTACGCCTCCCATTGGCTAATCAGTGAGATGTGCAAATTAACCCAACCAAGATGGCGGCCGGCAGCCACGCAGCTGAAGCGAGCAGGAGGCTTGCTTGCTCCAGTGATGGAGGAAGCCAAGGTTCCCCGCCTGCCGCGGCCCGGCTCTGAGATCCTAAAGCAACAAAGTTTCAATTATAGAAGCTAAACAAACCCCAGATACCTGCTTTCAGCAGGCCATGGCCACAGAGGTGGAGCGATCAGGAACCCAGCTCTCAGCTCCAGTGACGGCAACAAAGTTTCAATTAAAGAAGGTAAATAAATCCCAGAATAAAAAGAAAAGAAAAAAAGGAGAGGCTGGGAGCTTCAGTTGCTGGCCAGCTTGAAAACGGCCCTCAGTCCTTCATCCAGACTGGCCAGGCACCCCAGGATGGACCCCCACCCTAAAGGGGGTGTGGCCAGCCTGAAAACAGCCATCAGCCCCTCATCCAGGCTGGCCAGGCACCCCAGTGGGGATACCCACCCTGAAGGGGGTGTGACCAGCTGCAAACAGCCATCAGCCCCTCACCCAGGCTGGCCAGGCACTCCAGCGGGACCCCAACCCTGATCCGGGACACCCTTCAGGGCAAACCAGCCAGCCCCCACCCGTGCACCAGGACTCTAACCTATATAGTAAAAGGGTAATATGCAAACTGACCCTAACAGCAGAAAGACTGGGAATGACTGGTCACTATGACACATACTGACCACCAGGGGGCAGACACTCAATGCAGGAGCTGCCCTCTGGTGGTCAGTGTGCTCCCACATGGGGGAGCTCTGCTCAGCCACAAGCCAGGCTGATGGCTGCCAGTACAGCAGTGGTGGTGGGAGCCTCTCCTGCCTCTCCAGCGCTAAGGATTTCCGACTGCAGCTTAGGTCGGTTCCCTGCAGCAAGTGGACATCCTCCGAGGCTGCCGGGCTGCCAGAGGGATGTCTGATTGCCAGCTTAGGCCAATCCCCCAGGGAGCAGGTCTAAGCCAGCAGGTGGTCATCCCCCGAGGGGTCCCAGACTGTGAGAGGGCACAGGCCTGGTTGAGGGATCCCCACCCCTTGAGTGCACAAATTTTTGTGCACCCGGCCTCTAGTCTACACTAATAAGAGAGAAACATGCAAATTGGTGTCACACCGCTACCCTTCCCATTGGCTAATCAGGGCGATATACAAATTAACTGCCAGCCAAGATGGCGGCCGGCTGCCAGGCAGCTTGAAGTGAACATGAGGCTTGCTTGCTTCAGTGACGGAGGACTCCAATGTTCCCCGCCTGCTGCTGCCGGCCTCTGAGCTTGCAGTTTGAAACATTGTAACAAATATAGAAGCTAAACGAAACCCCAGAAACATGCTTTCAACCAGCCAGGATCTCATAGCTGGATTTGAAACAGTGTTTCGATTATAGAACCCAAACAAACCAGATACCTGCTTTCAGCAGCTGAGGCCTAAGACCTGGAGACAAGCCTCAGAGCTAAAGCTGGCCCAGATTTAAAAAAAAAAGAAAAAAAGGAGTGGTTGGGAGCTTCAGTCACCCGCCAGCCTGAAAACAGCCCTCAGCCCCTCACCCAGACTGGCCAGGCACCCCAGTGGGGACCCCCACCCTGAAGGGTGTGTGACCAGCTGCAAAGAGCCATCATTCCCTCATCCAGGTTGGCCAGGCACCCCAGTGGGGACCCCCACCCTGATCCAGGACACCCTTCAGGGCAAACCAGCCAGCCCGCACCCGTGCACCAGGCCTCTATCCTATATAGTAAAAAAGGGGGCAGCGCCCAAACCCCCACCTGGATCAGCGGACAGGGGTGATAGGGGGCGAGGCCACAACCTCCCTATCCGCCCTGCTCTGTTCATGACAGGGGAAGGCACCCCAACCCCCTGATCAGCCCTGCTCTGTGCCTGATAGTGGGGAGCTCCCCAATCCCCTGATTGCCCTGCGGCTCTGTGTTTGACAGGGTGCAGCACACCAACCCCCTGATCGGCCCTGCTCTGTGTGTGACAGGATGGGGCGCCCCAACCCCCCCCCCACGGGCCTTGCTCTGTGTGTGACAGGGTAGAGCCATAACCTCTCCATCGGCCCTGCCCCGAGTGTGACAGTGGTGGCGCCCCAACCCCCTGATCGGCCCTGCTCTGTGCGTGACAGGGGGTGGCGCCGCAACCTTCCCATTGACCCTGCCTTGAGTGTGACAGGAGGTGGTGCCCCAACCCCCCAATCGGCCCTACCCTGAGCGTGACTGAGGGTGGCATCACAACCTCCTGATCCACCCTGCTCTGTGCATGACAGGGGGCGGTGCCCAAACTCCTCAATCAGCCCTGCTCTGAGCCTGACCAGGGGCTGCACCTAGGGATTGGGCGTGCCCTCTGCCAACCGGAAGCAGGCCTAAGCCAGCAGGTCGTTATCTCCCGAGGGGCCCCAGACTGTGAGAGGGCATAGGCCGAGCTGAGGGACCCCCTCCCCCCCCCCCCCCGCTTGCACAAATTTTTGTGCACCGGGCCTCTAGTCTATAATAATAAAAGCATAATATGCTAATTAGACTGGACAGCCAAACGACCTTCCGGACGACCTTCTGGACAAAGCTGGGGCTACAAGAACCGAGCCTAGCTGCTGCAGCTGCAAGGGCCAGGCCCCTTGCACAGATTTCATGCTTCAGGCCTCTAGTTAATAATTAATAGGGTAAGGTTAAACTTGTGTTCCACATACTCACAACTATAAACCTACTTTTGCCCACCTGTATGTCACAGGTTCTTTATTCATTCATCCATCTATGTACACTTAGTTTGTTAGCTATTGTAAATAATGGTGCAATGAACATGGTGACTATATTTTTCTGATGTAGTATTTTTTTCTTTGAGAGCTTGTTTGGAGGTTCTAGCAGGAGAGTGCAGCTACTCATATGCCCTTGACTGAAGACTGGTCCTCTCTTCGGGAGGGATGCACATGGATTGGTGAGGGAGGCAGGGGACACCCACCTAGCCAGCCAGATTAGCCTAATCAACCCTGGTGATCAATGGGGTGACAGATGTGCAACCAGATCGCCCTCACATCCAGTATTTTTGTTTCCTTTGGATAAGTGGAATTGTTAGATCATGTAGTAGTTCTATTTTTTTTAGGAACGTCCATACTGTTTTTAACAGTGGCCATGCTAATGTATATTGCCACCAACAGCACATATGTTATCAATGAGCCCCATAGTAACCATAAAGCAAATAAAAAAACTATAAAAGGTAATGAAAGGAATCTAAACCTAACATTACAGGAAATCATGAAGCCACTAGGGAAGAAAGCAACAGAAGTAGAAAGGAACAGAGAGGAACTACAGAACAGCCAGAAAAAACACAAAATGTCAATAACTACATACTTTGACTAAATTCTTCAATCAAAACACATAGGTTGCCTAATATATAAAAATGCAAGACCTGTCTATGTACCCATCTATATGTTGCCTACAGGAGACTCACCTCAGATGTTAAGACACACACACCTGAAAGTGAAAAAATGGGAAAAAAGATATTTCATGCAAATGGAAACCAAAAAAGCTGGAGTAGCTATACTTATATCAGAGAAAGTGGACTTTAAAATAAAGACTGTAATAAAAGACAAACATGAGCATTACATAATGATAAAGGAGCCAATCCAAAAAGAGATGATACACTTGTAAATATTTATGCATGCAACATAAGAGCACCTATGTAATAACAAAAATATTAACATACCTAAAGGGAGAAATTGACAGCAATACAATAATATTGGGGGGACTTTAATATTCCACTTACATCAATGGATAGATTATCCAGACAGAAGATCAATGAGGAAACTTTGGCCTTAAATAACACTTTAGACCAGATGGATTTACTAAGCATATGAGAAAATTTCATCAAAGCAGCAGAATAAACATGCTTCTCACATGCACATGAAAAATTTCCAGGATAGATCATTTGTTAGGCCACAAAATAAGTCTCAATTAATTTAAGATTAAAATCATATAAAGCATCTTCTCTGAACATATTGATATTAAACTGGGAATCAGTTACAAGAAGAAACTGGAAAATCCTAAATATTAAAGAGCTAATAGGCAAATGGTCATCATGCCCTCACACCCTCATGCCCTTGTGCCCTCGTGCTGTGGCCGGGGGACCTGAGGCTGTGACCCCCACCCTGGCACTGAGGCTGGGGGACCTGAGGTCATGCCCCTCACCCTGGCACTGGGGCTGGGGGACCTGAGGCTGGTCCAGGGGACCTGAGGTGTGCCCCCTACCCTATCACAGGGGGCCGGGGGACCTGAGGCCATGCCCCCCACCCGGCGCTGAGCCGGGCGACCTGAGGCTGTGCCTCACGTGATTTTGAGGCTTGAACCGTTGGGCAGGGACTTGACTCTGGGTCCCACTGCGTACCCCAGACTCTGACAGGAGGGAGATTTTCATATACATTTTACTAATTTTCTTTCATCTCTAACACTTTTATTATAGAGAAAGGGAAGATTGCAATATTAAAATATTTCCTCTAATTCCCTTTTAATGTGCATGAATTTTGTGCACTGGACCACTAGTTATTAATATGTGAAGATTTATAAAAAATGACACCAAAAAACCAATGAGTTAACAAGGACATCAAATGAAAGTAGAAATACAACACACTGAAATATGTGGCATGCAGCAAAAGCAGTTCTTTTTTTTAGGAGCATTTTCTGATATAATCTTTTTTTTCTGAAATGTTTTATTATTTTTTTTTCAAAAGCAGTTCTAAAAATGAAGTTTATAGCAATGCAGACCTAAATCACACAAACAGAAAAAAGTCAGCTAAGCAATCTAACCTTATATCTAAAGAAACTAGAAAAAGAATAAAAAACAAAGCCCAAAGTTAGTAGAAGAAAGGAAATAAGAAATAAAGATAAGAGCAGAAATAAATAAAATATAGACTTAAGAGAAAATAGGAAAGATTAGTGAAATAAAACTGGTTATATGAAAGGATAAACAGAACTGACAAACCTTTAGCTAGACTCATTAAGAAAAAAGGACACAAATGAATAAATCAGAAATAAAAGAGAAGTTACAACTGATTATCAAAGAAACAAAAAGGATTAAAAGATACTACCTTGAACAATCATATGCCAACAAAATGGACAACATACAAGAAATGAATAAGATGAGGATCAAGACAAAGATGCCCACTCCTACCACTTTTATTTAACACAGTATTAGAAGTCCTAGCTAGAGTTATTAGGCAGGAAACAGAAATAAAAGGAATCTAAATGGGAAAGGAAGAGGCAAAACTGTCACTATTTCCAGATGGCATGATTTTTTATATTGAAAACTATAAAGACCCCACCAAAAACTGTTGGAAGTAATATATTCAGTAAATTTTGAGGAACAAAATCAGTATACAAAAATCTGTTGTGCTTTTGTATACAGCCAACAATCTTCAGAAAAAGAAATTAAGATATTCCGAGAAGTGGGATGACTGAATCAAATGGGAATTCCGTTTTTAATTTTGTGCGGAAACTTCATACTGTTTTCCACAATGGCTGCACCAGTCTACATTCGCACCAACAGTGTACTAGGGTTGCCTTTTCTCTACATCTCTAACAGTTGTCTTTGGTTGATTTGTAGATGATAGCCATTCTGATGGGTGTGAGGTGATATTTCATCATTGTTTTGATTTGCATCTCTCCGATGATTAGTAACTTTGAGCTTTTTTTCATATGTCTCTTGGCTTTCTGGATGTCTGCTTTGGAGAAGTGTCTATTTAGGTCCTTAGCCTAGTTTTTAATTGGATTGTTTATCTTCCTTTTGTTAATTTGTATGAGTTCCCTATATACGTTGGAGCTTACCTCCTTATCAGATGTATCATTGGCAAATATGTTCTCCTATGTAGTGGGGTTTCTTGTTATTTTGATGATGGTTTCTTTTTCAGTGTAGAAGCTTTTTATTTTCATGTAGTCCCATTTGTTTATTTTATTCTTAGTTTCCATTATTCTAGGAGATGTATCGGTAACTATATTGCTATGAGAGATGTCTGAGATTTAGTGCCTATTGTTTCTTGTAGGACTTTTATGGTTTCATGTATTACATTTAAGTCTTTTATCTATTTTGAATTTATTCTTGTGTATGGTATAAGTTGGTGGTCTAGTTTAATTTTTTTGTATGTACCTGTCCAATTTTTCCAACACCTTATTGAAAAGACTGTCTCTGCTCCAATGTATGCTCTTGCCTCCTTTGTCAAATATTAATTGAGCATAGTGGCTTGGGTAGATTCTGGGTTCTCTGTTCTATTCCATTGATCTATATGCCTGTTCTTGTGCCAGTACCAGGCTCTTTTGAATACAGTGGCTTTGTAGTACAACTTGATAACTGGTATTGTGATTCCTCCAACTTTATTCTCAAGACACTTCTCCAAAGTGGACATATAGAAAGCCAAGAAGCATATGAAAAAATGCTCAAAGTTACTAATCATCTGAGAGTTGCAAATCAAAACATCAATGAGATATCATCTCACACCCATCAGAATGGGTATCATCAACAAATCAACCAACAACAAGTGTTGGGGATGTTGTGGAGAAAAGGGAAACCTAGTACACTAATATGGCAATGCAGACTTGTGTAGCCACTGTGGAAAACAGTATAGAGTTTCCTCAAGAAATTAAAAATGTCTTGTAGTTTTCAGTGTATAGGGCCTTCACATCCTTTGTTAAGTTTATCCATAGGTATTTTATCCTTTTTGTTGTAAATAGTATTTTTAAAATTTCTTTTTCTGAATTTTCATTATTAGTATATAGAAATGCAATGGATTTTTATACATTAATTTTGTATCCTGCAACTTTACTGTATTTGTTTATTGTTTCAAATAGTTATTTGTGGTGGAGTTTCTAGGTTTTTCTATGTAAAGAATCATGTCATCTGAAAAAAATAACTTTTTTCATTTCCAATTTGGTTGTCTTTTATTTATCTTGCCTGATTACTCTGGCTAGGACAAGAAATAACAAGTGTGGTAGAAAGTGTGAAGAAAAAGAAGCCCTTCTACATTGTTGGTGAAAATGTAAATCAGTATAGCCACTATAGGAAACAGTATGGAAGTTCCTTAAAAAATTAGGAATAGAGCTACCATATGATCCAGCAATCCCTCTCTGGGCATCTACCTCAAATTTTAAAAATGTAAATATATATGTATCCTTATGTTTATTACAGCATTATTCATTGTGACCAAAACTTGTAAACAACTGAAGTGTCCTTCAATAGATGATTGGGTAAAGAGGAGGTGGTGCAAATATACACAAGGATTCTTTTCAGTCATCACAAAAAAATGAAATAACGCCATTTGCCATAAAATCGACGGATCTTGATAATACCATGTTAAGTAAAATAATTCAGGTAGAAAAAGTCAAGAATCATATAATATTCCTCATGCATGTGATACAAAACAGAAAGCAATAAATGAGAAACAAAACCCATAGACATGGACAACAGTTTGATGGTTACCAGAAACTAAGGGGGTTTGGGTGAGGTAGAAGGGGATAAAGGAAGTCAAAATATATGGTGATGGAAGGAGACTTTACTTGAGATGTTGAACACAAAATGCAATATACAGATAAAGTACTATAAAATTGTAAACTTGAAACCTATATTTTCTTATTAACCAATGTCATCCCAATGAAGTTAATCTATCCTAATAAAAGTTAGGTGGTCCTTGTGCCCTCACACACAACGTTGTCACAAGATGGCCTCCACAAGATGGCCACGCACACAGTGGAAGTGGTGTGGTGAGGCCTGGGGGTCCTGTGGCTCCATGTGGCATGGAAGGGGCCAGTCCCGGCATCTCTGCCGCCTTGCACGGAGGAGGCAGGTCCTGGTGGAGGAGGCAGATTGTGGCGGGGGAGGGCAGTTGTAGGCAATCAGGTCTGCATGGAAGGGCAGTTGAGGGTGATTGGGCCAGCAAAGGAGGGCAGTTGGGGGCAATCGGGCCAACAGGGGAGGGCAGTTGAGGGTGATTGGGCCGGCAAGGGAGGGCATTTGGGGGCGATTGGGCTAGCAGGGGAAGGCAGTTGTGGGGGATCAAGCTGCTAGGGGAGGGCAATTGGGGGCAATCAGGCCAGCAGGGCAGGGCAGTTGGGGAGGATCAGGCTGGCAGGGTAGCAGTTAGGCATCAATCAGGTCAGCAGGGGAGCAGTTAGGGGGCAATCAGGCTGTCAGGCAGAAGGAGTTAGGGGCAGTCAAGCAGGCAGGCAGGTGAGCGGTTAGGAGCCAGTGGTCCTGGATTGTGAGAGGGATGTCTGACTGCCGGTTTAGGCCTGATCCTGGGCCTAAACTGGCAGTTGGACATCCCCTGAGGGGTCCCAGATTGGAGAAGGTACAGGCCGGGCTGAGGAACACCCTCCCCATGCATGAATTTCATGCACTGGGCCTCTAGTAAATTTAATAAAAAATAAAGAAACCATCAACAAAATGAAAAGGGAGCCCACTGTATGGGAGAACATAGTTGTCAATGATATATCTGATAAAGAGTTAATATCCAAAATATATAAGAAACTAATGCAACTTAACAAAAGGAAGGTAAACAATCCAATTAAAAAATGGGCAAAGGACCCAAATCGACACATCTCCAAAGTGGACATACAGATGGCCAAGAAACATATGAAAAAATTCTCAAAGCCACTAATTATCAGAGAGATGGAAATTAAAATGATAATGAGGTATCACCTCATACCTGTCAGAATGGCTATCATCAACAAATCAACAAATAAGTTCTGGTGATTATGTGGAGAAAAGAGAACCCTAGTGCCTAGCTGGTGGGAATGCAGACTGGAGCAGCCACTGTGGAAAACAGTATGTAGTTTCCTCAAGAAACTAAATATGGAACTGTCATTTGACCCAGTGATCCCACTTCTTGGAATATATCCTAAGAAGCCCAAAACACCAATCAGAAAGAACATATGTACCCCTATGTTCATAGCAGCACAATTTGCAATAGCTAAGATCTGGAAACAGCCCAAGATGAGTGGATAAAAAAGCTGTGGTACATGTACACCATGGAATACTATGCAGCAGTAAAAAGATGGAAAGTGTCTCTTACCCTCTGAGACAACATGGAGGGACCTGGAGAAGATTATGCTAAGTGAAATAAGCCAGTTAGAGAAAGACAAGTATCACATGATTTCACTCATATGTGGAATTTAATGAACAAAATAAACTGATGAGCAAAATAGACCCAGAGACATAGAAGCATGAAACAGACTATCGAATCTCAGAAGGAAAGTGGGGATGGCTGAGAAGTGATCCCCCAAAAAATTTGTATGCATATATATGCATAACCCATGGACAGTGACAATGTGTAGTGAAGGCCTGGGGTGGGGGAGGTGAGCTAGAAGGGTCATGGGGAACAAAGGGGACATATGTAATACTTTCAACAATAAAGATTTTAAATATATATGAAGTGATGCTCTAATAGTCCAGTACTTATCTGACACCCTATATAGTTACTATAATATTGTTATATTCTTAAAACAATTTTCAGTTACAGTTAACATTTACTAGTATTTTATATTAGTTTCAGGTATACAGTGGTTAGACTTTTATATAATGGATATAGACAATAGGGCAATGAAGGCCTAGGGAAGGAGGTGGGTGGGGTGGGTTGGACGGGGGTAAATGTGAGCATCTGTAATACTTTCAATGATAAATATAAATTTTAAAAACTGAATTTATTCTTGTATGTGATTCTTGTTGTTATATTCTTAAAACAATTTTCAGTTACAGTTAACATTTACTAGTATTTTATATTAGTTTCAGGTATACAGTGGTTAGACTTTTATATAATGGATATAGACAATAGGACAATGAAGGCCTAGGGAAGGAGGTGGGTGGGGTGGGTTGGACGGGGGGAAATGTGAGCATCTGTAATACTTTCAATGATAAATATAAATTTTAAAAACTGAATTTATTCTTGTATGTGATGTAAGAAGGTGATCTAGCTTTCTTTTTTTGCATGTGCCTGCCCAGTTTTCCAAACACTTTATTTACTACCCCATTATATATTCTTGCCTCCTTTGTCATCAATTAATGACCATGTAGGTGTGGGTTTATTTCTGGGATTCCTATTTTGTTCCATTGATCTATATGTCTATTTTTATGATAATACCATGCCATTTGGAATGCTCTGGGCTTGTAACTTGTTTGATATCAGAGCAACTTTTTTAAATTAAATTTATTTGGGGGGCATTATTAAAATTACATAAGCTTCAAGCATTACAATTTTGTTATATTATTTGTATATTGCATTCTGCACCCAACACCCAAAGTCAAATCTTCTTCTGCCACCATATACTATATTTGACAACCTTTATGCTTCACTACACCTCCACCGTTCTTTCCTGTGGTAACCACTATACTTTTGTCTGTGTCCATTGTGACAACATGAATGGATCTTGAGTATATATCATGCTAAGCGATACTAGTCAGTCAGAAAAAGTTAAGAACCATATGATTTCACTCATATGTGGGGTATAAAACTGAAAACAACAAATGAAAAAACAAGAAAAATCATCTTTGTTCTTTTTTTCCTCAAGATTTCTGTGGCTATTCAGGGTGTTTTGTGGTTCCATTTGAATTTTAGAATTATTTGTTGTGTAAAGTTTGTGTGTTTGTCTTCCCCCCAAGTCCCGCATGGTTCAGGGTTCAGGATCTGGAAGAGGAGCCACACACAAATGAAAGAGAAGAGACAAGAGATAATTTGGAAATACTGGGGGGCCAAGTCCAACTCAAGGGGAAGGACTTCCACTGGTGCTCAGGCCTCACCAACCTATTATTGGTTTGGGATACACCCATAGCCCTTAGGCAAGCAATTTCCAGTAACAGGCAGACTAGCCCATCAGCAAGGATTTACATAATAATAAATGGAGAAGTTGCTTCAGCTACCATTGTCTGGACTAACAGTGGGTGCACAGCTCTGACCTTTGCCAGGGCTTCAAGGATCACCAGCCTTCCAGGTTCCTTATCCACACCTCTCTGCTAGTGAAGACAATAGGCAGCTTCCCACATCTCCCCCTTCTCTTTTCCTTAAAAAATCTTGAAAAGCGAATGCCACCTAAAAGGGTTCAAATCCTTTCAAGACTCTTCATTCCGCATTTGCAGACTAGAAGTAAACATGAGAACAAAAATGAGACAAGCAATAGTGGTTCTGCTGAGAGGCAAATGTCATGTCCTTTTTAAATTGCTGCCATGTATCCAAGGAATCAGTCTGTAGTAAGTTTCTTTCTGGGCCAACAGTTCTTTGAGTCCCAATTTCAATGTCCAACAGTTCATGTGTACATGCCAGCAATGATATGCTAGTTCTGGATGGTGGGCAAATGGTGGCAATGCAGGTCCGACCTCATCTGGCTTGGTCCTGGGCAACCTGCAGCGATGCACAGCTGCTGACTGCTAGCATGGCAAGGCATCTTCACCATCTCCATCTCTGGACTGTTTCTCCTCTTGTCTTCGTGGCTGGAGCAATCTGGTCAGTTTCTCTCTGGGATCCGTTGTTGCAGGAAATCCACACGGGTTTGGAGGAGTTTTCTGGAAATAGAAAAACATATTCTCGACCAAAGGTTAATAAAGAAATCTTTCTATAAACTAGACTTGGGATCCTTTCATATTTGCCCAAACAATTTTCCTTTGGCTTATTTTGACACCATGTGTGTTTTCATGGGTGTCTTGTCTTCAACATTACAAGTGAAAAATAATTTTTAAAGCAAAATTTTCTTGATGTAATTTACTCACAGGGGATTATTCCACTATCCCTCTTCTTTTTTGATTTAAATAATATTAGGAGGCTTTTAGAAATTTTGCAATGCAGTCTTGATAACTTTTTAATTTTCAATTTTATGCACAGATATATGACTGCTTTGGATTCATTGCATGTTCAGAGTTTACTATGAGATAAACCATTAATGAAAAAATAGCTAATGCTTCAGGAACAGTTACCTGCCCAGTACAACAAAGATTTTATGAATATTCATTTGTTTAATTAGCCAATTTAAATCAATCTGAAATAAGATTTATTTTTTTAACTTCACTTGTCCTAAGTTATGGACAGTAAATGACATTAATTAAATTTCTGCTATTAGTCTTTGGGTAACTTTACATAAACTTTGTTTAAGGAGGCAAAACACAAATTATTTACTTTAGCTTATGAGGCCCAATATATTGATTTTTAATTATAGTTAGATATCTGAAGGAAACCTCTTTTTATTTCCTTCCAGACACTTTTCTTTCTCACACAAGCAACAAATGTAAGAAACATGGTTGCTTTTTGAGATTTTAACAAATACTGCCACAAAAGCCATATATTTCAAGTGATTTTTCATTTATGGTGAGTGTAATTATTGTCAGATTTAGTATTTTAACAACAATCTTAGTTTACCCTGTAAATCAGGGCCAGACTATAGTTTTTAAAAAAACTATGAACAAATTTCTATGCACACTGCACATATCTTATTTTGAATTAAAAAAACAAAAAGGGAACAAATACAATATTTGTATTTGCATGTGGCCCGCGGGCCGTAGTTTGAGGACCCCTGCTGTAAATATTAGCAATTATATTTTTAAAGAGTATCCCCTTTGGCTTATTTGCATATACAGAGGAATTATGGGAGGTTTCAGTAATTTTCCTAGACTCTACTTGGATTCAATTATAATTTCAGCATATAAAGAATAAATAATATGTAAGATTTTAAAATGAGGCACATGGCTTATTGCAAGCAGTGTATTCAGCATTGAAAATAATTCATAAACTCCTAATCTGTGAAATGCAAATACCTCCAGCATCACTGGCAGACGCACCCACGGGGATCCTGACTCTTGGCTTGCCTGGTGTTGCTGACAGGACACATGCTACCCACCTCCTGAGAGTGTCCTGTTTGAACTTGGCTCTGAATCTCTGCAAGTTTCTGAAGCAAATGCCTTAGCAACTCACGTGACCTATTCCTTGCTCTTGATTGGAGCTCAGGTGCACAGTCCCTCCCAATTGGCTAATTCAAAGGGAGGGGTTGGCCTTTGCTGTTTCAAGATGGCGGCCCCCAGGGGAGCGGCAAGCCATGCAGCCAACATGGGTGCTGCCAAGTCAGGCAGCCCAAAATGGTGGCTGTCTATACTGTTCTTTGCAATTAAATTTAAACTGGTTTTTGTATTAAAAATTTCAGTTGAGATCACAGAATTAATCCTCTTTTTTTAAAATCAGACCAATAAGCAACGTATTTTGAATTCCTAATTATTTCAGAGAAAACAAAAATTATTTTCTCAAAAATAAATTTCTGCACTTTAGGCATTTAGCTACCACAACTACACAATTTCCCCCAATTCAATCCGAACCTTAAACTTTTAGCTGGCAAGTCAAATATTTAGCATTTCTTTAGATTAATAACATTAAAATTTTTTCAAGAATAAATTTCAAAAATACAAGACATAATCAATTAATAGATTTAATTCTGCCCTCTAGATTTTTCATAAGGCAAATTTAGATTAATATTTCAGTATTTTGTCATTTCAAACATACCTAGATATAAGTTTTTATCATTTGATTCAGTAAACAAGGTCCCAGGTTTCCAGCGGCTCTGGAGAACCATGCTTGAGGCTGGCAAAACAGGCTTGGACTAGCCCTTGACTTTAAAATGACCATATTTTTTTCTGGGGAAAGTCAAGAAGCAAACTTGTAGCTACATTGTTTCCTGCCGGTTGCTTTCCAGCGGGAAACTTCAAAATTGGCCACAAGATCTCAGCTGCGGGGAAACTGCTTTCTACTGGTGAAACAAGTTTGGTCTAACCTGGTCCATTTAAATGTCAAAGAGCTAAGCTAGTTTCTCCCTGGGCCATTGGACCTTCACAATCAATACATTATTCATTAACTTTTGAACGTGGTTCACTAGCAGCCCCAAAACTACTCTTTATTATAGAAACACCAATCCTGCCTCTAGAACCAGCCTGCACCCCTCCCTGGATCAAATCCGTCATCCTTCTTAGGAAAAAAAACAGTCCTGGGGTTTATTCTGTACCATGTGCAAAGAGATTTCAGCTCAAAACTATCTACTATCCGAAATTGGATGATGCGCACATTTTGTCTTAAGCCAGCTTTCTCTTTACAGGTGCACAGAAATCCCAGACGCATTTCTAACTTTTGTAAAACTTTTCATGGCGAGAAGGAGACTTTTCCTAGCTTTCTTGGGAAGGAAACAGGATCACCACGTGTCTCCCTTCTCCCACCTCCTGCTTGCTTTTCATAAGTTATTTGAGCATTCAGCCTGCAGTTTGCGTGGGCTTGCTCCTGGCAGTTCTATGATAGGAAAAGCAAGCCTTTCTTCTACCGTCATTTCCTTCAATCCTTCTCTGATGGCTTTTTGCATAGGTGATTCTATTAACAGTGAGTTAAACATTTCAGGATTAGGACATGGAGGTGGAGGGGGCCATGAAGGCCATTTCTACCATTTTTTTCTTTTCTTTTTGCTCCTCTTTAGGAGCAGAGGGTGCAAGGGGAGAAGATTTATCTTCCATGGCCTCTCTTAAAGGCTCTAGCAAATGAAATACCGTGTTCCAAAGGGAAAACAGTTTGGAGGCAAGTTTTTTCCCTGCTGCTGACCTTTTTTTCCAAGTTCTGACTAACTCTTTGGCAAACATTCAAGATCTAATGTACCTTCTTCAGGAAAACAAGGGTTATGTTCTGTAACATCAAGCAAAAATTATAAGAGATTACCTTCTGAAACTTTAACTCCTAAGCATGCAAATCAAAAGTCTATAATAAAGTTTCTTACTTTTTAAGCCGAATTCTGCCCCATAAGCCTGGTTAGAAAGACGTTCCCACCCTACTTACAGATCGTGATTTCTGCAGCTGATCGTGGGCTGAAATATCTCCCACGTGCGGTGAAATATCTCCCCACCTTTACGGTGAATTCTTCCCCACCTTGCCGGTGAAACTTCGTTTTTTCGCTCTAGGCAAAGTCTTCTCTTCCAGATGTCCCATTGAGGCACCAGATGTGTAATGTTTGTTCCTCCATGTCCCGCGTGGTTCAGGGTTCAGGATCTGGAAGAGGTCCACATGCAAATGAAAGAGACAAGACAAGAAATAATAATTTGGAAATATTGGGGGACCAGGCGGCAAGTCCAACTCCAGAGGAAGGACTTCCACTGGTGCTCAGGCCTCGCCAACCTTTTATTGGTTTGGGATATAACCATAGCCCTTAGGCAGGCAATTTTCAGTAACAGGCAGACTAGCCCATCAGCAAGGATTTACATAATAATAAATGGAAAAGTTGCTTTAGCTACCATTATCTGGACTAACAGTGGGTGCACAGCTCTGACCTTTGCCAGGGCTTCAAGGATCACCAGCCTTCCGGGTTCCTTGTCCATACCTCTCTGCTAGTGAAGACAGTAGGCAGCTTCCCACAATTTGTGAAAAATGCCATTGGAAATTTGAAAGGGATTTCATTAAATCTATAGATTACTTTGGTAGTATCAACATTTTAAAGATAATTCTTCCTCTATATGAGCACATATATGCTTCCACTTATTTATATCTTCTTTAATGATTTATATTTTCAGGTCTTTTACCTTCTTGGTTAAATTTGTCCCATTTTATTTTTTGATGTAATTGAGTTTGTTTTTTTAATTTCTCTTTCTGATAGTTTGTTGTCATTGTATAAAAATGCAATTGATTTCTGAATATTAATTTTGTATTCTGCTACTTTACTAAATTCATATATGTTTGAATAGTTTTTTGTGTTTTCTTTTTTTGTAAACTCGTTACGGTTCTCTCTACATAGTATTCTATCATCTGCAAATAATGACAGCTCTATTTTTTTTTTCAATTTTGTTGCATTTTCTTTCTTTCTTTTTTTTTTTTTTTGGTATGATTCCTGTGGCTAGGACATCCAGTACTATCTTGAATTAGAGTGGTGAAAGTGGACATCCTTGTATTGTTCTTGATCTTAAGGGAAATGTTTTCAGCTTTCCCCATTGATTATATTGAGGTATGTTCCCTCTAATACCACTTTGCTGAGTGTTTGTTTTTTTTTTTCATAAATGGGTGCTGGATTTTGTCAAATGCGTTTTCTGTATATCTTGATGTGATCATATTATTTTTATCTTTCGTTTTGTTTATGTGATTATGTTTTATTAATTGATTTGCAGATGTTGAACCAACCTTTTATTCCAGGAGTAAACACCACTTTATCATAGTGTTTGATTTTTAAAAATATATTGCCAAATTTGGTTTGCCAGTATTTTGTTGAGGATTTTTGCATCTGGGTTCATTTAGGATATTATTCTATAATTTTCTTTTGTAATGTCTTTGGTTTTGTAATTAGTGTGATGCTGGTCTCACAAAATGAGCTAGGGATCTCTTCCTCCTCTTCAAGTTTTTGAGAAAGTTTGGGAAGAATTGGTGCTAATTCTTTGGTATAATTTACCTGTGAAGCCATCTGGTCCAGGACTTTTGTTTGTTGGGAGATTTTGATTACTGATTGGATTTTGTTCTTAGTAATTGGTTAGTTCAGAATTGGTTAGTTCAGAATATATATTCTGAACTAACCAATTACTAAGAACAAAATCCAATCAGGATTATTTATATATATATATAATTTTATTCATTCTTGGAAGATGTTATTTATTAAATTTGTTATATAATTGTTTATAGTATTTTTATAATCCTTTTTTTTCTGTTATGTCAGTTGTCACTTCTCTTTCATTTCCTTTTTTTAATTAAATAAGATTAAAAGTAACTATTCAGGTATTTTTCTGTGACAGTACAAAGAGATTTAAGATCTGAAAAGGCAAATTGAAAATTACAGAATTTTCTTTATAAAATAACAGCATATTTACACAAAGTAAGCTGTAATATTGTATTCCTATTTCTGTAATGTTTGAATGTTTTAGGCAAAAGCAAATGCATTGTGGTAGAACTAACAAGAAACCATTTATCTTCCAAAATTACAGAGGGAAAAACAAAGAAATTGACTGAAAGTTCCAAGTTGTATAGTAACTTTTAGAAGTGAACAAATCTTTCTTAAGCTATTCAAAATACTCGAGGTTATGGAGGATTTCTGATCATTCCATTTTTGGACAATGAGTTGCTAAGATAAAAATTTCCCTTTCTGTGCCTACAAATTGTTAGGGGACCACTGGAGATATGCTGCAGTAGAGAAATGAAAATTCTCACACGGGATAAGGGAGGAAAACAATCTAAACAGTCTGCCCGACTTAGCAGCTCTGGCTGGGCCTGTAAATAAGACTGGCAAGACAGAAAAGCAAGCAGGAGCATCATGGCCGAGTAACCCAAAGGGGTGTCATTTCTGATTTTATTTACTTTTTTCCTTTTCAGTGTCATACATTTACTGGAAGATTACTATATACAAAATAGGTTTGAAAGATTAACATGAGAATCTAGCTTCATGACTTTTAGTTTCTTTCCATAAGCATAATTCAATGCCATCAATTCTCCAGCTAAATAATATGTTATTACTTCTATTTTCAAATTAGGCAAAGTGGCAGAGAGATAATTACATGTTAAATAATTTATTCTAGAGTTCCTTAGATAGTGCTTTAGAAAATTCTGGCAAACTGAGAGTGACTAATCCAAAGTTGAAATTTCTTTTGCTCTATTATGTCTTCTTGGCTATGGGAAATTTGGGTAGGCAATTGGGCACATGTCAGGATTGATGTACTAACCTCTCAGGTAGTTTGATTATTTCAAAGGCTATCATGGAGTTAGGCTCATATAACTCAACTGAATGAAATTCAATTTAAATAAACTAAGAAGATTTATTGGTTGCCTGATGTTGCTCACAGTATTCCACAGTCTAGCAGTCATGAAACCTGTGCAACTATTCATTGCAATATAGTGTGAAGGTTGGGGGGAAGATGTGAGAAGGTGTAGAGGTACAAAATGGAGAAGTGAAGTCTGATTAGGATTTCTCACAGGGGCCAGGCAAGGGCATTATTGGCAGGAAACAGCTTGAGCAAAGGTAGGAGGGGAGCAGAGGCATGGCAGGGATGAAAAGTGCACATAATTGTTTGCTGGAGTACAAAGTAACTGGGAGGAACAGCAGGAGATGAATTTGGAGAAAATGGTCGAGATGCTCCAGAGAGCACTTTTGCATATGACACCATAAGTCAAAGGGATAATAATAGCATGTTAACACTCCCAAACTCCCTGAACAATATAGAATCACTAGAAGATGTATCAGCAAAAATACTGCTACTCAAGATGTCTGAAATTTTACTGCTTATGTTTTCTTTATGGTTTTGCGACTTACATTTCAGTATTTTATCCATTTTGAGTTTATTCTTGTGTATGGTGTAAATTGATGGTCTAGTTCCTTTCTTTCTGTTTTTTTAAAATTTTATTTATTTTTTGCATGTACCTGTACAATTTTCCCAACACCATTTAAGAGACTGTCTTGACTCCATGGTATGCTCTTTCCACCTTTGTCAAATGTTAATTAACCATAAATGTGTGGGTTAATAATGGGCACTTTGTTCTGTCCCATTAAGCTATAATACCTATTCTTGTGCCAGTACCAGGCTGTTTTGATTAAAGTGGCTTTGTAGTATAATTTGAATCCAGTATTGTCATCCTTCCAAGTTTGTTCTTGTTTCTCAAGATTGCTGAGGCTATTTAGAGTCTTTTCTTAGTTCCATATAAATTTTGTCAAAGATTTGTTATAGATGTGTGAAATATGCCATTGATGTTTTAATAGGAATTGTGAATCTTTAGATTTATTTGCATAGTATGGACATTTTAATAGTGTTAATTCTTCAAATCCATGATCACAGTATATGCTTCTATTTGTATTTTTCTCAATTTCTTTTGTAAATTTCCTATAGTTTTCTGAGTTCAGTTCTTTACCTTCTTGGTTAAGTTTATTCATAGGTCATTATATATATATATATATATATATATATATATATATATATATATATATATGTTTATGTTATATATATATATATAAAGTTTATTATATATATATAATTTGCAATGGTAAATGGGATTTTCTTGGTTTCTCTTTCTGATAGTTTATTATTGGTGTATAAAAATGCCACTGATATCTGGGTATTAATTTTGTATCCTGCCGCTTTCCCAAATTTGTTTATTAGATCTAGTAGTTTTTTGTAGAGTCTTTAGGGTTTTCTATGTACAACAGCAGTTCTCAACCTGTGGGTCGTGACCCCTTTGGAGGTCGAATGACCCTTTCACAGGGGTCGCTTAAGACCATCGGAAAACACATATATAATTACATATTGTTTTGTGATTAATCACTATGCTTTAATTATGTTCAATTTGTAACAATGAAAATATATCCTGCATATCAGATATTTACATTATGATTCATAACTGTAGCAAAATTACAGTTATGAAGTAGCAATGAAAATAATTTTATGGTTGGGGGTCACCACAACATGAGGAACTGTATTAAAGGTCCACGGCATTAGGAAGGTTGAGAACCATTGATGTACAATATCATGTCATCTGCAAGTAATGAAAATTTTACTTCCCTCTTTCCAATTTGGGTGCCTTTTTTAATGAAAAAGATTTAAAGTTGACATTGTTGCAGACTTGCCCCATTGCCCATCTCCCCCACTTTGTCCACATCAACTTGTCCCTGCCTCCTCCTCTTTTGGCCTTAATCACATATTTGTTCTTCTTTTCTGATCACAGTAGCTAGGCCTTCCAATATTATCTAATCTAATAAAAGACAAACATGCAAATTGACCGTACTTTCCCTACACCTCAAGCCATGCCCACCAGCCAATCAGAGTGACTATATGCAAATTAACCCAACCAAGATGGCGGCCAGCAGCCATGGAGCTGGAGTGAGCAGGAGGCTTGGTTGCTCCAGTGATGGAGGAAGCCAAGCTTCCTGCCTGCCACGGCTGGCTCTGAGCTCCACTGAAGGCAACAAAGTTTCAATTATAGAAGGTATATAAATCCCAGAATAAAAAAAAAGAAAAAAAGGAGAGGCTGGGAGTTTCTGTCATTGGGGGGCTTGGCCAGCCTGAAAATGGCCCTCAGCCACTAACCCAGACTGGCCAGGCACCCCAGTGGGGTCCCCTCACCATACAGGGGGTGTGGCCAGCCTGAAAACAGCCATCAGCCCCTCACCCAGGCTGGCCAAACCTCCATGGAGTGAGGGTCCCCACTGGGGGGGCTTGACCAGCCTGCAGACAGCCATCAGCCCCTCACCCAGGCTGGCCAGGCACCCCAATGGGGACACCCACCCTGAAGGGGGTGTGACCAGCTGCAAACAGCCATCAGCCCCTCATCTAGGCTGGCCAGGCACCCCAGCGGGACCCCCACCCTGATCCGGGACACCCTTCAGGGCAAACCAGCCAGCCCCCACCCATGCACCCGGCCTCTATCCTATATAATAAGAGGGTTATATGCAAAGTGACCCTAACAGCAGAAAGACTGGGAATGACTGGTCACTATGACAAACACTGACCACCAGAGTGCAGATGCTCAATGCAGGAGCTGTCCCCTGGTGGTCAGTGTGCTCCCACAGGGGGAGCTCTGCTCAGCCACAAGCCAGGCTGATGGCTGCCAGTACAGCGGTGGTGGTGGGAACCTCTTCCGCCTCCTCAGCAGCACTAAGGATGTCAGACTGCAGCTTAGGCTGGCTCCCCGCTGACAAGTGGACATCCCCCAAGGCTCCCGGACTTCCAGAGGGATGTCTGATTGCCAGTTTAGGCCCAATCCCCCCAGAGAGCGGGCCTAATCCAGCAGGTGGTCATCCCCTGAGGGGTCCCAGACTATGAGAGGGCACAGGCCATGCTGAGGGACACCCCCCCCCCCAAGTGCACAAATTTTTGTGCACTGGGCCTCTAGTGTTCAATAAGAGTAGTGAAAGCAGTCTTGCTTCTAATATTAAGGGAAACACTTTTAGTTTTTGCCCATTGAGTATGATGTTGGTTGTAGGCTTTTCATGTATGCCCTTTATTGTGTTGAGATATGATCACTCTATTTTCACTTTGCTGCAGTTTTTATCATAAATAGGTACTGGATTTTGTGGAATGCTTTTTCTACATTTATTGATATGATCATATGAATTTTATTTTTCATTTTGTGTTATATAACATTTATTGATTAGTGAATATTTTACCAACCTTGCATCCATGGAATAAATCTCACTTGGTCATGGTGTATGTCTTTTAAATGTATTTCTGATTCTGATTTTTTAATATTTTGTTGAGGATCTTAGCATCTATGTTCATCAGGGATATTGGCCCATAATTATATGTCTTTGTAGTGTCTTTATCTGGTTTTGGAACTAGGCCTTGTAAAAGAGCATTGAAGTCTTCCTTCCTTTGAATTTTTTGGAATAATTATAGGAGGATAGGTGTTAGTTCTTATTTTAATATTTTGTAAAATTTAGTTTTCTGGAAATTTTTAAATTACTGCTTAAATTTTATTAGTTATTCTATTCAGGTTTTCTGATTCTTCCTGATTCAGTTTAAGAATATTGTATGTTTCTTTATTTGTCTTTTTTGTCCAGGTTGTCCAATTTGCTGGCATGTAGTTGTTCATAGTATCTTCTTACAATCATTTATATTTCTGTATAAATGATGCTGTGATGTCAGTTGTTACTTCTACTTTTTTATTGTACTTATTTGGGCCCTCTTTTTTGTTTCTTGATGAGTCTGGCTAAAGGCTCATCAATCTTGCTTATCTTTTCAAAGAACCAGCTCTTGGTTTCATTGACTTTTTGTATTCTTTCTTTAGTCTCAATGTCACTTATTTCCTCTCCGGTCTTTATTATTTCTTCCCTTCTACTTACTCTGGGCTTTGTTTGTTGTTGTTTTACTAGTTCTTTTAGGTGTAGGTTTTGTTTATTTGATATTTTTGTTGCTTTTTGAGGTAGGCCTGTAATGCTATGAACTTCCCTCTCAGGACAACTGTCATTGCATTCCATAGATTTTGTGTTGTTGTGTGCTCATATTCATTTGTTTCCAGGTGACTTTTGATTTTGTGCTTGATCTCATTTGTAACCCATTCATTGTTTAATAACATACAATTTTGCCTCTTAATAGTTGAATGTTTTTGAGGTTTTTTAAAATTGAGTTGATTTCTAGTTTCATGCCATTGTGATCTGAGAATATGCTTGATATGATTTCAATCTCGAATTTGTTAAGACTTAATTTGTGTTCCCACATGTGGTCTGTCTTTGAGACTGTTCCATGTGTACTTAAGAAGAATGTATATTCTGCTGTTTTGGGATAAAATGTTCTTAACTATCAATTAAATCCATTTGATCTAGTGTGTCTTTTATGGTTGCTGTTGTTGATTTTTTGCCTGGAAGATCTACCCAGTGATGTCAATGAGGTGTTAAAATCCTCACTATGACTGTATTGCTGTCAATCTCTCACTTAAATTTCACAAGAGTTTCTTTGTATATTTGGGTCCTCATATATTGGTGCATATATATTTACCAGTGTTATTTCCTCTTGTTTGACCAATCCCTTAATATTATGTATTGGCCTTCTTTGTCTCTTGTTATTTTGAAGTCTATTTTGTCAGATATGAGTATTGCTACTGCAGTTTTTTTTGGTTTGTTTCCATTTACAAGATTTTGCTCCATCCTTCACTTTCAGTCTTTATGAATCTTTTGTTCTGAGGTGGGTCTCTTGTAGACAGCATGTATATGAGTCACTTTTCTTATCCATTCAACTACCCTATGTCTTTTGATTGGAGCATTCAATCCATTTACATTTAAGGTTATTATTGATAGGTACTTATTTATTTCCATTTTTTCTTTATAACTATATTCCTCTCTCTGACTTCTTCTTCAAGCAGTTTCTTTAACATTTCTGGCAATGGTGGTTTGATGGTAATGTACCTCTTTATCCTTTTTTTCTGAGAAGCTCTTTAATTTGCTTTCAATTTTAAATAATAGCCTTGCTGGATAGACTAGTCTTGGATTCAGGTCTTTGCTTTTCATTTCTTTTAACACCTAATGCTTAACACTTGAGAATTCAGCTGACTGTCAAAGCACGCAGTAGGAGCTCTACACAAGCTCTGGTGCTCTGAGTTGTTCAGTGCTCTGGTACTCCGAGTGGCTGTGAGTCCATGTATTCTTCTAAATTCTCCTATATGACTATGTTAGGACTGATTCCTGTTTGAACCCTGCTAACTGTACTAACTGTTGGGAAATTAGTCCAGGTTCCTCCTTTATCTTCTGCTCACTAAGGTGTGGGGTCTGAGCCTGTCTGCCTGGTGCTGGACCTCCTAGGACCCCGGGTCTTAGATGGAGAAGCCATGAGAAGTTGTGGGTATATAAGAAGAGTCTTTATTGCAGAAGCCAGTGGCCATATAGCCATCAAACAAGAACAGTCCTCACAGCAAAGTCTATACAGGAAGGCAGCCAGACACCGGCTGGTGGATGTATATCTTTCCCATAAAATAGCATCAGTCTCCGTACCCAAAGCTATTATCTGAGCAGCTGCATGCTGCCTCCTAGATTCACCACTTCACATTGTAGCAGTACCTGAGCTCTCTGGCTCTGCAGCTTCTCCTGTCTCTCCTGCCAAGCTTCTGTCTCTAGCAGACTTCCTCACCCACTCCATCCTAGCTGCTCTCTCGAGCAGACTTCTCACTCCATCCTCAGCTGACTCCAGCTTACTAGCTGGTCAGTAACCTACTTTTACACTATTAGACAAAGAAGGCCAAAAGTGGCATCAATCATATTGGCTACTAAAAGGCACAGTGTACCATGTGTCCTTGCACCTGCTCATGGTATCTTGGCCTGATTAGGATTCCCAGGCTCAGAGTCCTTGAATATTCCATTTAGGTACATGCCCAAAGTGGCCTTTGGCTATTCTGGTGTATTGATAACAAGGTCTCTGTGCTCTCACTGGCCTTGACTATATGGGGAACTGGCATGGTTCCCACACTGTCTAATGGCAACTTCCTTTTAGATAACTTCCTGGCTCTCTCTTGCTGCCTTTAAGATTATGTGTTTGTTTTTGTCTTTAACATTTGCCATTTGCCATTTTAATTATGATGTGTCTTGATGTGAGTCTTTTTGGGTTCATCTTGATTGGTACTACTGTGTGACTTTTTCTTTGACCAGTTAGGGAAGTTTTCTGTCATTATTTTGTGAGCTGATTCTCTATTCTTTGCTCACTTTTTCTCTCTATGGTAACCCTATGTAGCAGATGTTGTTATGTATCATGTTGTCCCATAGTTCCCTTAAACTATCCTAATTCTTTTTTACTTCTTTTTCTGCTCTAATTGAGTGGTTTTTTTTTCTACCATGTATTCCAGATCAATGATTTGTTCCTATGCTTCATAGGAACAAATAAAAGTAGATTTTATTTCCTTCCAATGTATCTTAGATGTCAGATATGATATTCTTCACTTATGATTGATTCTTATTCATGTTTTCTATTTCCCTTTTCATGCTGTTTTAGTTCCCATTAAGTTTCTTATAATTCTCATTAGGTTCCTTGAACATTCTTTTTTTAAATATTTTTATTAATTTCAGAGAGGAAGGGAGAGGAAGAGAGATATAGAAACATCAGTGATGAGAGAATCATTGATTGGTTGCCTCCTGCACGCCCCCCACTGGGAATGGATCCCGCAACCCAGGCATGTGCCCTTGACTGGAATCGAACCAGGGACCCTTCAGTCCGCAAGCCGACGCTCTATCCACTGAGCCAAACCAGCTAGGGCGGTTCCTTGAACATTCTTATAACCATTACCTTGAACTCTATATATCTGATATATATCGCTTGCCTCCATTTCTTTTTTTAAAATTCTTTATTGTTTAAAGTATTACATAAGTCTCCCTTTCCCCCCATTTCCCTCCCCCCAACTGCTGTCTCCATTTCTTTTAGCTCTTTTTGTGGAAATTCTGCTTGGTCTTTAATTTGAGGCCCATTTCTTTGTTTCTCTATTTTGATTGCCTCTTTGGGTTGGCTTCTTTGTTATTAGATAGATCTTATAGGACTCCCAATCTTCTTGGGGTGGCCTATGTAGTAGGTGTACTGTGGGATGCAGTGGCTGTCTCCTTAATCTCCTGAGCGGGATGCTCTCTAAGAATGTCCCTTGTGTGATTATGTGAACACTCCTGCTGTAGTCAGGTCTTGATTTCTCTTTGTCCATTCTTGTGTGAGATCAACCCTCAGGATGGTCAACTGTGAGGCTCAACTTTGACCACATCAGGCAAGTTGTTGTGCAGGTGCTGACAGAACAAAACAAGACAAAACACAGAAAAACAAAAAATAAAACACAACAAAAAGCTCAAAAACAACAAAATAAATAAGAAAAGAAAATAGAAAAAAAAGAATAAACGACAAAAAATGAATAATAGGAAAAAATATGAAAGGAAAGAAGAAAAAGAATGAAAAAAGATTAGGCAAAGAAAATCAGAAAAAAAAATAAGAAAAGAACAAAGAAAGAATATAAAACTAGAAAAGGAAAGAGAAATGTGAAATATTAAGAACAAAATAGAAGAAAAAAGAAATTAACAGAAAAAATAAAATGAAGTAAAAATAAAAAAATAAAAATTTAAAGGTTAAGTATGTCTGATTCTGCTTTAATGCTGTTCAAAGGCCACTTGACTTGCAGGTTCCTGGCCTCCTGGCAACCTGTTTGCAGCTGCAAGTGATCCACAGTATGTGGCTGCCTCTCCAGGGCGTGGATACTCCTGGGAAAAACCAAGCTGCCCTCCAACTCATGTTTTTACCAGCATAGTAAATGTCCCAAGCACTCTGGAATCTGACTTTGCCTGACTTGGCTTGCTAGCTGACTGCCAGGCTTAGACACTGAAAAGGCTTAATTTCTGAAAGAGGCCCTGGTAGAATCAGGAGGATGGGGTTCTTGGATTTTCCATGGCGGGGAGGGAGGGTATTATTCATACTTCAGGGAAGATGGTGGGTGTGTTTCCCCTTCCCTGAGACACATATCTGAGTCTGCCCTGGATTTTTCCCTGATCTTAGCAGAGCAGAGTCTCTATTAGCCAGGTGGGTAGAGTCTACAAAGGTCAGAGGTTGGGTCTGCCAGAGGGGATGGTGTTTCTATCATATATCCTGTGAGGTTCCCTGGTAAGTGGGGGAAATGACCCCATTCCAAGGCAAGTCACTGACAATCCCTGAGACTGCTCAGCCTTCTAAGCCCAAGCCCATGCTATTGACTTCTCAGAAGGCTTTAAAATTCAGGGTGGGGCGAAGATGATTCCAGAAGGCTGAGCCAGTAGAATGCTGGAAGGTGGGGGTAGCTGTTTTTCCCCAGGCTGATGCAGCTTGGAGGGGATTGTTCCAAGAAAAGTGGCTGCTGTGGTTCTCTTTGCCCTTCTCCCACACCTTTTCCCAAAGCCAGCCACCCCAGACTCTCCTGATGCAACTTCAGTCCGAATTGCCCTCTCTCCACTGGAGTTCTGGGTAACCGGCTGTGAACAAAAGTTTTGTGCATTGACCTTTAAACACGTGGCATTAACTCCAGGTGACTCTGCCTCTCCTTGACATACAGAAATCCCACTGACTTTTAATAGCTGGATGTTATGTAGGCTTCTGTTTCTGACTCTGGCATTTGGGGCTGAAGCACCCAGTCTGGGATCTAGTCTTCACAGAGATAGGCAATTGTTCCTAAGCCACACAGTTTGGTAACTGTCTTGGTCTCTGATAAAAGAAAAAAAGATGGTTCTTAGTCACTGCTGTGTGTAGCCAGCAGATCCTTCTGCAAGAACAGTGGCCAAGTATAGCAGTCGAAGTCTGGACCTTGAACTCCCCAGGCTTGTGCTGTAACAATAGGAGTGCTCATCCTTGGGAGGGTGCTGTCTGGGTCTCCCAGGTGGACTGGGTCTCCATTGATTTTTACAACCAGATGCTATGTGGGCTTTTCTTCCTATCTCTGTTGATCTGGTTGCAGATTCCTGGGTGGACTTGAGACCCCTAAGATCTTACAGGGAGGAAGTTTTACAGATGCAACATCTCTTCAGCTTTTCAACTGCTGCTACACAGGAGTGTGGGGGCTATCCCTTTCCATGTCTCCATCCTTCTTACCAGTCTCTATGTGGCTTCTTCTATAAATCCTTGGTCATTATATTTGAGTTTAGTTAGCCTTCAGTTTGTTTTCCAGTTTGATTGCTTTGTAATTAACTGTATATCTGGTTTGGGGCCAGGAGCAGGTGGGTATAACTTCCACCTACTTTGCATCTTGGAATCTTTTATCCTCATTTCTTTTATCATATTAATTGATATGTAGATATTGAAGAAAGCTTGCATCATAGGAATGAATCCTACTTGATCATGGTGTATGATCTTTCAATGTATTTTTTGAATTTGGTTTGTTACTATTCTGTTGAACATTTTGCATATATATTCCTCAGGGGTATTGCCTATAATTTTTTTTAAAAAAATATATATTTTTATTGATTTCAAAGAGAGAGAGAGAGAGAGAGAGAGAGAGAGAGAGAGAGAGAGAGAAACATTGATTGGCTGCTTCCTGCATGCCCTAAACTGGGGATTGAGCCTGCAACCCAGGCATGTGCCCCGACCAGGAATCAAACCGTGTCCTCGTGGTTCATAGGTTGATGCTCAACCACTGAGCCATGCTGGGCAGTCTATAATATTTTTTTTTGGGCGGGGGGATAATGTCTTTGTCTGGTTTTAGAATTTTGGTATTGTAAAATGAGTTTTGGAACCTCTTTTCTTCTTGAATATTTTGAATAGTTCAAGAGGAACAGGTGTTTATTCTTCTGTGAATGTTTGGTAAAATTCACCTTTGAAGCCATTTGGTCCAGGACATTTGTTTGTGGGAATATTTTGATTATTGATTTGATATTGTCAGTAGTTATTGTGTTCAGATTTTCTGTTTCTTCTTAATTCAGTCTTGAAAGATTGTATGTTTCTAGGTATTTATCTATTTCTTCAAGGTTGTCCAAGTTGTTGGTATGTAATTATTCATAGTATTTTCTTATAGTTTTCTGTCTTTCTGTGATATTATTTCTTGCTTTTCTTTCATTTCTGATTTTATTTATTTGGGTCCTTTCTTTTTTTTCTTTATGAGGTCAGTTAAAAGTTTATCAACTTTGTTTCTTTTCAAAGAACCAGTTCTTGGCTCTCTTAATGTTTTTGTTATTTTTTAAATACTCTATTTTCTCTCTGATTATTATTATTTGCTTCCTTGTAGTCACTTTGGGATTTGTTTGTTGTTTTTTCTAGTTCTCTTAGGTATAAGGTTAGATTATTTATTTGGGATTTTTTTTGCTTCTTGAGATAGGCTTTATGCTATGAATTTCCCTCTTAGAACAGCTTAGGCTGTGTCCCATATATTTTGAGCTGTTGCTTTTTCATTCTTAATTTTCTCAACATATATTTTGATTTCTCCTGGATCTTGTTGTTGACCAATTAATTCTTTAGGAGCATGTTTTCCAGCCACCTCACTATTTTGTATTTTTAGTATCTTTTTTTCTTATAATTTTTTTTTTAGTTTTGTACCATCATGATCAGAGATGATCTTGGTATGATTTCCATCTTCTCAAGTTTGTTGAGACATATTTTGTGGCCTAAAATTTGTTTTTTTCCTAGAAAATGATCCATTTACTTTTGGAAAGAAGATATATTCTGTTACTTTGAGTGAAATGTTCTAAAAATATAAGAGAAATTTATTTGCTTTAATGTGTTATTTAAGGCCACTATTTCTGTGTTGATGTTCTCTCTGGATGATTTATCGATTGGTGTCAATGGGTTGTTAAAGTTCCTTAATATTGCTGTATTTCTATTGATCTCTGTCTGCATGTCCATCAATATTTGCTTTATATTTTTAGGTGCTCCTATGTTGGGTGTGTATATGTTTACAAGGATTATAGCCTCTTTTTGGATTGATCCTTTATTATTATACTAGAGGCCTGGTGCACAAAATTTGTGCACTCAGGGTGGGGGGTCCCTCAGCCCGTCCTGTGCCCTCTCGTAGTTCAGGAGCTCTGGGAGATGTCTGACTGATGGGTTTGGCCCGTTCCCAAGGGGGAGCGGGCCTAAGCCAGCAATCAGACATCCTTAGCACTGCCACAGAGGTGGAAGAGGCTCCGACCAGCACTGCTGCACTCACCAGCTATGAGCCCGGCTTCTGGCTGAGCGGCCCTCCCCCTGTGGAAGCGCACTGACCATCAGGAGGCAGCTCCTGCACTGAGCATCTGACCCCTGGTGGTCAGTGCATGTCATAGTGACCAGTCGTTCCACCATCAGGCCAAAACTGGTTCTCCGACATCCCCCAAAGGGTTCCAGATTGCGAGAGGTCACAGGCCAGGCCAAGGGACCCCACTGGTGCACCATTGGGACCGGGGAAGGATGCAAGAGGTTGGCCAGCCAGGGAGAGACCATGAGAGGCTCAAGGGCATGCCTGGCCCATCTCGCTCAGTCCTGATTGGCTAGACCCCAGCAGCAAGCTAACCTACTGGTTGGAGCATCTGTCCCCTGGTGGTCAATGCAAGTCATAGCAACTGGTTGGCCAGTCGACTGTATACCCCTTGGTGGACAGTGAAAATCATAGGAAACAGTTGAGCAGCCTCAGCATATCATTAGCATATTATGCTTTTTAAAAAATATATTTTATTGATTTTTTACAGAGAGGAAGGAAGGGAGAGGGATAGAGAGTTAGAAACATGAGAGAGAAACATCCATCAGCTGCCTCCTGCACACCCCCTACTGGGGATGTGCCTACAACCAAGGTACATGCCCTTGACTGGAATTGAACCTGGGACTCTTCAGTCCACAGGCCGATGCCCTAGCCAATAAGCCAAACTGGTCAGGGCATCATATTACGCTTTGATTGATTGAATGGCTGACCAGATAACTGGACACTTAGCATATTAGGCTTTTATTATATATCTAATTTTTGTCTCTTATTATAGTCTTATTTTTTAAATTTTGTTTTATTGCTTAAAGTATTACAAAGAGTATTATATATGTCTCCTTTTTTCCCCTTTCTTGACATTCCCCAAGCCTCCCCTATCCCCCAGTGTCTTATGTCCATTGGTTATGCTTATATGCATGCATACAAGTCCTTCGGTTGATGTCTTACCCCATCCCCCACCCCGCAACCCTCCCCAGCCTTCCCACTGTAGTTTGATAGTCTGTTCGATGCTGCTCTGCCTCTGTATCTATTTTTGTTCATCAGTTTATAATGGTATTTATTATCCATAAATGAGTGAGATCATGTGGTATTTTTCTATCATTGTCTGGCTTATTTCACTTAGCATAATGCTCTCCAGTTCCATCCATGCTGTTGCAAATGGTAAGAATTCCTTCTTTTTTACAGCAGCGTAGTATTTCATTGTGTACCTGTACCACAGTTTTCTAATCCATTCATCTGCTGATGGGCATTTAGGCTGTTTCCAGATCTTCACTATGGTAAATTGTGCTGCTATGAACATATGGGTGCATATATGCTTTCTGATTGGTGTTTCTGGTTTCTTGGGATATATTCCTAGGAGTGGGATCACTGGGTCAAATGGGAGTTCCATTTTTAGTTTTTTGAGGAAACTCCATACTGTCTTTCATAGTGGCTGCACCAGTCTGCATTCCCACCAGCAATGCACAAGTTCCCTTTTCTCCGCATCCTCTCCAGCACTTGTCATTTGTTGATTTGTTGATGATTGCCATTCTGACAGGTGTGACATGTTACCTCATTGTTGTTTTGATTTGCATCTCTCAGATGATTAGTGACTTTGAGCATGTTTTCATATGTCTCTTGGCTTTCTGAATGTCCTTTTTTGAAAGGTGTCGATTTAGGTCCTTTGCCCATTTTTTTTATTGGATTGTTTATCTTCCTTTTGTTAAGTTGTATGAGTTCCCTATAAATGCTGGAGATTAAACCCTTATCAGTGATAACATTTGCAAATATGTTCTCCCATGCAGTGGGCTTTCATGTTGTTTTGTTGATGGTTTCTTTTGCTGTGCAGAAGTTTTTTATTTTGATGTAGTCCCATTTGTTTATTTTCTCTTTAGTTTCCAATGCCCTAGGAGCAGTATCAGTGAAGAAAATTGCTTCGGCATATGTCTGAGATTTTGTTGCCTTTGGATTCCTCTAGTATTTTTATGGTTTTCTGTCTTAAATTTAAGTCCTTCATCCATTTTGAGTTTATTTTTGTTTATGCTGTAAGTTGGTGGTCTAGTTTTATTTTTTTTGCATGTATCTGTCCAGTTTTCCCAACACCATTTATTGAAGAGACTGTCTTGACTCCATTTTATGTTCTTGCCTCCTTTGTCAAATATTAATTTAGTATATTGGTTTGGGTCGATTTCTGGGTTCTCTATTCTATTCCATTGATCTATGTGTCTGTTCTTGTGCTAGTACCAGGCAGTTTTGAGAACAGTGGCTTTGTAATACAGTTTTATATCTGGTATTGAGATCCCACCTACTTTTTTCTTCTTTCTCAAGATCGCTGCAGCTATTCGGGGTCTTTTTTTATTCCAGATGAATTTTTGGAGAGTTCGTTCTAGGTCTGTGAAATATGCCGTTGGTATTTTAATGGGAAGTGCCTTGAATTTATAGATTGCTTTGTGTAGTATGGACATTTTAATGATGTTGATTCTACCAATCCATGAACATGGTATGTTCTTCCATCTGTTTATGTCTTCCTCTATCTCTTTTTTCAACTTTCTTTAGTTTTCTGAGAAGAGGTCTTTTGCCTCTTTAGTTAAGTTTATTCCTAGGTATCTTAATTTTTTTGGTGTGTTGGTAAATGGGATTGCTTTTTTAGTCTCTCTTTCTGTAAGTTCACTATTGGTGTATAGAAATACCTTAGATTTCTTGGCATTAATTTTGTATCCTGCTAAATTGCCGAATTCATTTATCAAGTCTGATATTTTTTGATGGAGTCTTTAGGGCTTTTTATGTACAATATCATGTCATCTGCGAATAAGGACAGTTTTATTTCTTCTTTTCCAATTTGGATGCCTTTTATTTCTTCTTCTTGTCTGATCACAATGGCTAATACTTCCAGTACTATGTCGAACAGTAGTGGTGAGAGTGGACATCCCTGTCTAGTTCCTGTTCTTAAAGGATATGGTTTTAGTTTTTGTCCATTGAGTATGATGTTGGCTGTGGGTTTTTCATATATGGCTTTTATTATGTTGAGTTATGACCCTTCTATTCCCACCTTGCTGAGAGTTTTTATCAAAAATGAGTGTTGGATTTTGTCAAATGCTTTGTCTGCATCAATTGATATGACTTTTTTTTCTCTCAATTTGTTTATGTGATGTATCATGTTTATTGATTTGCAGATATTGTACCATCCTTGCATCCCTGGGATAAATCCTACTTGGTTATGATGTATGATCTTTCTGATGTTCTGCTGGATCTAATTTGCTAAGATTTTGTTGAGGATTTTGGCATCTATATTCATGAGGGATATTGGCCTGTAATTCTCTTTCATTGTGTTGTCTTCCCCTGGTTTTGGTATGAGGGTGATGCTGGCTTCATAGAATGAGCTTGGAAGTGTTTCTTCCTCTTGGATTTTTTGTAGTAGTCTGAAGAGGATAGGTTTTAGTTCTTCCTTGAATGTTTGGTAAAACTCCCCTGTGAAGCCGTCTGGCCCTGGGCTTTTGTTTGCTGGAAGCTTTTTGATGACTGCTTCATTTTCTTCCATAGTTATTGGCCTATTGAGATTTGTAGATTCTTCCTGATTGAGTTTTGGAAGGTTGTATTTTTCTAGGAATATGTCCATTTCCTCCAGGTTTTCTGGTTCTAGAGTTGTTCATAGTATTTTCTAACAATCCTTTGTATTTCTGTGGGGCCTGTTGTTATTTCACCTCTATCATTTCTGATTTTGTTTATTTGGGTCCTCTCTCTTTGCTTCTTGGTGAGCCTGGCTGGAAGCTCATCAATCTTGTTTTTCCTTTCAAAGAACCAGCTGTTTGTTTCATTGATCTTCTGTGTTGTTTTTTTGGTCTCTATGCCATTCATTTCTGCTCTGATCTTTATTATATCCTTCCTTCTGGATACTGTAGTCTTTTCTTGTTGCTCTCTTTCTAATTTTTTGAGTTGTAAAGTTAGATGATTTATTACCATTTTTTCTTGTTTTTTGAGGTAGGCCTGTAGAGCTATAAACTTTCCTCTCAGGACTGCTTTCATTGTGTCCCATAGATTTTGGATTGTTGTGCTTTTATTGACATTAGTTTCCAGGCTTATTTTAATTTCATCTTTGATCTTTTTGGTAACCCAATCATTGTTTAATAGCATGCTTCTCAGCTTCCAAGTGTTTGAATTATTTGGGTTGTTTTTATTGTAGTTTATTTCTAATATGTTGTTGTGGTCTGAGAAAATGCTTGATACGATTTCAATCTTCTTGAATTTGAGAAAACTTTGCTTGTGACCCAATATGTGGTCTACTTTTGAGAATGTCCCATGTGCACTTGAGAAGAATGTATATTCCGTGGCTTTGGGGTGAAATGCTCTGAAGATGTCAATTAAGTCTATTTGATCTAGTGAGTCATTTAGGCTTGCTTTTTCTTTGCTGACTTTTATTTCTAGAGGATTTATCCAGTCATGTCTGTGGTATATTTAAGTCCCCTACTATGATTGTATTGTTGTCGATCTCTCCCTTGATATTTTCCAGGAGTTTTTTTTTTTTTGTATTTGGGTGCTCCTACATTGGGTGCATATATGTTTATCAGGGTTATATCCTCTTGATGTATCTATCCCTTTAATACTATGAAGTGGCCTTCCTTATCTCTTATTTTGGCCTTCACTATGAGATCTATTTTGCAGATATAAGTATTGCTACCCAAGCTTCTTTTTTTTCATTTCCATTTGCCTGAAAGATATTTTTCCATCCCTTCACTTTCAGTCTGTGTGAGTTCCTTCTTCTGAGGTGGGTCTCTTGTAGACAGCAAATGTATGGATCATGTTTTTTTATCCATTCAGCCACTCGATGTCTTTTGACTGGAGCATTTAGTCCATTTACATTTAAAGTTATTATTGAAAGGTACTTGTTTGTAGTCATTTCTTTTTTTGTGTGGCTGTTTTCTTTCTGAGCTTTTTATTTCTTCTTTTTACACCAGTCTCTTTATCATTTCTTGCATTGCTGGCTTGGTGGTGATAAACTCCCTTAGCATTTTTTTGTCTGTGAAGCTTCTTATTTCCCCTTCAATTTTGAATGATAGCGTTGCTGGATAGAGTATTCTTGGATTCAGTCCCTTGCTTTGTATCACTTTGTAAATTTCCATTCATTCTTTTCTGGCCTGATGCGTTTCTGTTGAGAAATCATTTGATAATCTAATGTTAGATCCCTTGTATGTAACTTTCCATCTCTGTCTTGCAGCCTTTAAGATTCTGTCTTTGTCCTGAACATTTGCCATCATAATTATGATGTGTCTTGGTGTGGGTCTTTTTGGGTTCATCTTGTTTGGGACTCTCTGTGCTTGTGTGACTTTTTTCTTCCCCACCTCAGGGAAGTTTTCGGACAATATTTCTTCGAATAGTTTTTCTAATCCTTGTTCCTCTTCCTGTTGTTCTTGCACCCCTGTTATTCGTATGTTGCTTCGTTTCATTTGTCCCATAGCTCCCTTAGGCTCTCCTCCTGTCTTTTAATTTTTTCTCCAATTGCTGTTCAGTTTGGGTGTGTTTTGCTTCCCTGTCTTCTAATTTGCTAATTCGGTCCTCTGCTTCTCCTAGTCTACTTTTGAAACTTTCCATGGTGTTTTTTATTGCAGCTATACCACTCTTCATTTCTTCTTGATTCTTACATAAGTTGTTGATTTTTTCATCCATCTGGTTTATGCACTCTAGGACCCTTATTCTGAATTCTTTTTCTGACATATTGCATGCCTCTGTTTCACTTAACCGCTTTTCTGGTGATCCATCCTTTTCTTTCCTTTGGGTTTTTTTTTTGTCTACCTATTTTTGGTCTCACCAACTGATCTAGATGTTGAGTCATGCAGGGGCTGCTCCTTGGGTGGTAGTGGTTTCTTGGGCTGCAGTTGCCCCTCAAGTGGTCGCAGTAGTGACTACTCCTCAGTTGGCAGCGGCTTCTCTTGTGGGTGCTGTTTGCAGAAGTGTTGTCTCCTCTGGCTCGTAGGTGAGGCTGCCTGCCCCTCTGCTATTCCTTGGACAGGGGTGGGCTGATCACAAGGCTGCTTCTCTTTAGGTGGGGGCAGGCTGAGCGCGGCTGCTGCTCCTTGGACAGGAGCGGGCTGTTCACGTGGCTTCTGCTCCTCAGATGGGTGTGGACTGCTCACGTGGCTGCTGCTCCTTGGATCAGGCTGGATGCACGCTGCTGCTGTTCCTCAGCTGGGGTGGGCTGCTTGTGAGACTGCTGCTTTTTGGACAGGGGCAGGTTGCTTAAAGGGCTACTGCTCCTTGTATGGTTCCAGCCTGCTCGTGCAGCTGCTGCTCCTCAGATGGAGGACGGGCTTCTTGCATGGCTGCTGCTCCCTCGGTGGGAGTGAGCTGCATGTGTGGCTGCTGCTCCTCAGATGGGGTGGGCTGCTTGTGAGGCTGCTGCTTTTTGGACAGGGGCAGGTTGCTTAAAGGGCTACTGCTCCTTGTATGGGTCCAGGCTGCTCGTGCAGCTGCTGCTCCTCAGATGGAGGACGAGCTTCTTGCATGGCTGCTGCTCCCCAGGTGGGAGTGAGCTGCACGTGTGGCTGCTGCTCCTCAGATGGGGGCGGGATGCTCACCCAGCTGTTGCTCGTCGGACAGGTGCAGGCTGCGTGGGGCTGCTGCTCCTTGGACCAGTGTGGGCTGCGCAGGGCTGCCGCTCCTCAGATGTGGTCAGTCTTTCTGTTTGTGTGGTTGCTGCTCCTCGTACGGGAGCTGTCTCCTCGTGTGGCTGCTGCTCCTCAGACAAGGGATGGGTTGCTTGAGTGGCTGCTTCTCTTCAAGTGGGAGTGAGTTGCACATGTGTCTGCTGCTCCTTGGATGGGAGCTGGCTGCTCACCCAGCTGCTGCTTGTCGGGCAGGTGCAGGATGTGTGTGTCTGCTGCTCTTCGGACCAGTGTGGACTGCGCAGGGCTGCCACTCCTCAGACATGGGTTGTCTGCTCTTTTGGCTGCTGCTCCTCTGACTGGGGGAGGCTGCTCAGGTGGCTACTGCTCCTTGAATGGGAGTGGGCTGCTTGCAGCGATGCTGTTCCTCATATGGGTATGGGCTGCTCACACTGCTGCTGCTCCTCGTATGGGGGAAGGCTGCTTGTGCAGCTGCTGCTTCTTGGATGGGGGCAGGTTTCTAGCACAACTACTGCTCCTCAGACAGGAGGAGGGTGTGGGCTGTGCAGCTGCTGCTCCTTGGATTAGGGGCGAGAAAAGAGAGCATAAATGATATCGAAGAGAGCAAAAAAGATAAGAGAGAAAAGAAGAAGGAAGAAAGGTAGATTATATATATATATGGGGAAAAAACCACAGAACCAATACATAAACAAACAAACAAACAAACAAACAAAACAAACAAATAATAATAATAAAATTAAAGAAAAAAGGAAAAGAAAAAAAATACAAACACCAAACCCCCAGCAATGATGGCGGGGACAGAGTCTGTAGATGCTGAGCTTATATATAGAAGATAAGGTTAAGGGTTGAATGAATATGAGGAGGATTTCAGTTCAGTATAGAGGAAGTAGAAAAGGGAGGGGTGGATAAGAGAAAAGAGAATGAGAAAAATAATAAGAAGAAATTCATAAAAAATTTGATTTCAAAAATGGTATAAAAAATCAAATAAAAATAAAATAAAGTGATGGAAAAATAATGTGAAAATAAATGGAAAATAAAGCAACAAACAAAAGCAGAAAAACAAAGGAAAAAAAGGAAAACAAAGATGACAAAGTAATAAAAAATAAATAAAATAAAACAAAAATGAAAAAGTGAAGTGTTCCTTTGGCTGGCTTAAGATCCCAGTCTTCTGTATGGTAGTGTTCCTCAGGATCTGATTGCTGAAACTGAAAGTCTCTAGTCCACTATAGTCTTCATTTGAAGGTGATTTTTGTCAGATAAAAGTATTGTTGTTACCCATCTTTCTTTTGCTTGTATTTGCATGAAAAAATCTTTTTCCATCTCTTAACTTTCAGTCAGTATATGTCTTTATATTATAAGTGGGTCTCTTATAGGCAGCATATGTTTTTTGTGCCTGTTTATAAACTTTTCTACTGGAGTAGTTATCTTAGTTTTTTTAATTAGATGGGATGGTAAGACCTATATATCTATTATCAGGAACTATACATAATTTTCTATAAAACAATTAATGGAAGAGGATAATACTTTCTAAAAATGCTGTTAAAGTTCAATAAAATATTATATATTAACTGATTTTGTATATTGTGAAACACTATGTGAATGTTAGGTTCCATCATCATTTAGCTCTGTCCTAGTTACTTAAATAAGCCATGTGAAAAATAGTGATGATAGGAGAGAAAACCAAGATGGGAGCATAGGTAAACACTGGAAATTGTTGCCTCGTACAACCACTTCAAAATTACAACTAAAAGACAAAACAGACATTATCCAGAACCACAGGAAGGCTGGCTGAGTGGAAATTCTACAACTAGAAGGAAAGAGAAAAGCACACTGAGGTTCAGAGGAGGTGCGGAAGTAAAGTGCTGAGGTATGGAGGTGCACGAGGAAAGGGCTGGCAACTGAGAACACGGTTGTCTTTTTCAATCGGGAGGAAGTCTCAAGCTCCTGACTGCTCTGAACTCCAGTTCCGGGTGAGTCTCTGGGGACCCAGACTCATACAGGGAGAAACTGGACTGTCTGGCATTGGTTGAAACTCGAGGGCGGCTTTCTCCCAGAGGTCCTTGCAGTGATTACCTGGACACTGAGACACAGGGCCTCTTAGGGTAGGACTGAGGAGCAGCCATAGCTGATTGCTCTGCCCTGTTGATCCCCTGAGGCCCCACCCCACCCAAGTTGTACACAGAGGCTTTTGCATATGAAAGGCCTGGCCCTTTGCAATCTGAAAATTACCTAACAAACTGCAGCTGAATCAGAGAGACCCAGAACTTCCAAAAGAAAGCTAAAGGCCCCACAGCGGCTTGCATTGCTTCACAGCTGGGCCTCATCTGGGCACCTCCAAACCCCAAACAAAGAAGAGGAATCTGCAGATCTCTCCATAGTTCCTGCTGGGTAGCTTTGGGCAGAGGCTAAATTAGCACCTCCTTAGAGATCCAAGAGCCAGTGTACCCAGTGGTCAGAGTGGGACCATCCAGATTACAACTCCTCAGATCCATAAGGGACACACTCAGGGGGCAGACTCAGTGAGCACCAAAGCCCCACTGAAGCAAGTCTTGCCCCAGAAGGGTGTCTTCAGCACAGAAGTTCTCCCACTGCAGACACAGCTGATTCTCACAGCCAATTGGCCTGGAGGTCAATTCCTCCCAGTGATGCTTACAACAATCAAGGCTTACCTACAACAAGACTGTGCACAAAGCCCACAAAGGGGTGCACCAAGAGTGTCCACCTCAGGTAATTGGGGAGGCTGAGCCACTGGGCCCTATAGGACACCTAGCACAGAAAGCCACTCTATCAACACAGGGAAGCATAAAAGATATGAAGACAAAGAAACAGGTCACAAATGACAGAAATGGAGGAAAGCAAACTACTGGAAATAGAGTTCAAAACCACACTTACAAGGTTTTTCAATAATTTTTTAGAAACCGCCGAAAAATTTAGTGAGACCCTCAAGAAATCTAGTGAGACCCTCGAGGTTATGAAAAAGGACCAACTAGAAATTAAGCATACACTGACTGAAATAAAGAATATTATACAGAGACCCAACAGCAGACTAGAGGATCGCAAGAATCAAGTCAAAGATTTGAAATACGAAGAAGCAAAAACACCCAACTGGAAAAACAAAAAGAAAAAAGAATCCAAAAATATGAAGATAGTGTAAGGAGCCTCTGGGACAACTTCAAGCGTACCAACATCAGAATTATAGGGGTGCCAGAAGAAGAGAGAGAGCAAGATATAGAAAACCTATTTGAAGAAATGATGACAGAAAACTTCCTCTACCTGGTTAAAAAATAGACTTACAAGTCCAGGAAGCACAGAGAACCCCAAACAAAAGGAATCCAAAGAGGACCACACCAAGACAAATCATAATTAAAATGCCAAGAGCAAAAGACAGAGAATCTTAAAAGCAGCAAGAGAAAGAAACTCAGTTACCTACAAGGGAATACCCATACGACTGTCAGCTGATTTCTCAACAGAAACTTTGCAGGCCAGAAGGGAATGGCAAGAAATATTCAAAGTGATGAATACCAAGAACCTACAACCAAGATTACTTTATCCAGCAAAGCTATCATTCAGAATTGAAGGTCAGATAAAGAGCTTCACAGATAAGAAAAAGCTAAAGGAGTTCATCACCACCAAACCAGTATTCTATGAAATGCTGAAAGGTATCCTTTAAGAAGAGGAAGAAGAAGAAAAAGACAAAGATACAAATGATGAACAACAAATACACATCTATCAACAAGTGAATCTAAAAATCAAGTGAATAAATAATCTGAAGAACAGAATAAACTGGTGAATATAATAGAATCAGGGACATAGAAAGGGAGTGGACTGACTATTCTTGGGGGGGAAAGGGGTTGTGGGGGGTGCGGGAAGAGACTGGACAAAAATTGTACACCTATGGATGAAGACAGTGGGGGGGGGGGTAAAGGCAGAGGGTGGCTTGGGAACTGGGTGGAGGGGAGCTATGGGGGAAAGAAGAAGAACAAATGTAATAATTTGAACAATAAAGACTTAATTAAAATAAA
>NW_005871077.1:4541924-4543450 GCF_000147115.1 Myotis lucifugus
TCAGGAGGAGGAGATGGCAGAAGTTGGCTGCCCAGCCCACCCCGATTGGTGCTGGATCAGGCCCAGACCAGCTGGAGGGTCTGTGGGCGATTGACCACCCAGCCATGCCCCTGAATGGTGTATAGAGGGCTGATTGAGGGTGGGGCCAGCTGCGGGGAGGGGCCACAGGTGGTGGGTCAGCTGGCCATCCCTGCCCTGATCAGTGGGGGGGGGGGGGCGATCTGGGGTAGGGCTGAGTGGGGGAGGGGTTGCAGGATGTTGGCTGGATGGCCCCACCCCCTATTGGGGTAGTGGGGGTGATCAGGGATGGGGCTGGCCACGGGGAAGGGCTGTGGGCCGATCGGGGTGGTGGAGGCCCATCGGGGGCAGGGCCGGCTGGGAGGAGGGGTTGCAAGAGGTTGGCTGGCTGGCCCCACCATTGGGGTGGGGGGGACCAATCAGGGACGGGGCCAGCTGGGAGCAGGAGCTGCAGGAGGTTGGTGGGCTGGCCCCACTCCAAATCGGGCAGTTTTGCTGGCTGCAGTGGGTGTCATAGTGACTGGTTGTTCTGGTCGTTATGGCATTCCGGTCACTGGCTTTTTATATGCACTGAGTGGACAGATTATTATGACCACCCCATCAGTACTTCGTTGGGCCACCTTTTGCCTTCAATACTGTGGCGATTCTTCTTGGCATTGACTCCACAAGATGTTGAAAGGTGATGCGAGGAATCTGACACCATGCCTGATGAATAACGCTGTCCAGTTCTGTGAGATTTGATGGTTGTGGAACCAGCTGCCTGGTGGCTCTTTTAACTTCATCCCACAAATGCTCAATTGGATTGAGATCTGGTGATTTTGGGGGCCACCTAAGCAAGGTAGTGTCTCCCTCGTGTTCTTGAAACCACTCCTGCACAATAGGAGCACCATGGCATGGTGCATTGTCTTGTTGGAAGAGGCCATTTCCATTGGGATACGCCAGCAACATGATAGGATGAACCTGATCAGCAACAATACTTAGGTATGTTGTGCTATTCAGATGTTGTTCCACATGAATTAAAGGGCCCAAATCATGCCAGGAAAACATGCTCCAAACCATAACACTGCCCCCACCAGCTTGAAGTGTTGTACTCATGCATGTGGGGTGCATACTTTCATGCTGTTTCTGCCAAATTCTCACTCTGCCATCTGCATGATGCAACTGAAATGTGATTCATCGGACCACATGACTTTTATCCAATGCTCGACTGTCCAATCCTTGTGTTCCTGTGCGAATTTGAGACGTTTATCTTTGTAATGTAGACAGCAAAGGTGTTCGAACAGGCCTTCGGCTTCCATATCCCATACGATGCAGTGTACGGCTAATTTGCCTACAAATGTCAGGTGGTCATAATAATCTGGCCACTCAGTGTAAATGAATATGTTCCCCCTTCTCCCCCCATTGACCCCCTCCATCCCAATACCCCCGCCCCCATCACCTGAGGCCTTCCACACCCTATTGTTTGAGTCCATGTGTTATGCATATATGCATACAAGGTCTTTGGTTGA
>NW_005871077.1:4544378-4610281 GCF_000147115.1 Myotis lucifugus
ACTAGTTTCCTGATATTTTTGATCACACACCAAATAAGCATATGTTGAGCATGCATTCTCAACATAATTTAAAAACTTGTAAATTAAAAAAGTACTACCATATTGGTATGCTATTGGCATTTGAAGTCTAAACGCTTCAAAAAGAATATTAAAGAGATTGGATTAAATAATTGTGTAAACGATGTTACAATTTTTACTGTAGTATAAAACCCTTTTTTGCTTTCATTTAGAAGTATAATATTGGTAGTAGCTCTTCTTTTACAATGTCTCTTTTAATGATACATATGATAATTTTTTACCTTTTGATACCTTCTTTTGGTTTCTGAAAACAAATTTTATTTAAATAAGGGTTTAAATACATTACATTAAAACTGAAGGGAGTTTTGTTTTGTTTTTTGAAGGGAAAAACACTCCCAAAATAAGTTTGTTGCTTCACATGGCATTGGGCAACTGTTAGTAGTAAGTTGCAAGCTCTACAGCTGGCTGTATGAATGACACATAAGTTTTAAATTTGTCTACTTGCCCAAAGTTTAATTCTGATAGAAGATTGGCCTCACATTCTGGTGTTTGGACATCAATTAGCTAGGATATGACTGGTTAAAAGGATCTTGGTGGCAAGCTAGATGTCCTGTTACCTCACTAGAGGAAAGGTGGCTACTCTAAACTCCACCTACCTGTTCAGGTTGGAAATCTTTGCGTACCAAAGGCTCCTTCTAATCGTACAGATGCCCTTGCTGTCTTACCAATTTCAGCTTCATTGAGGGCTATCTCTGGCCAAAAGCTCCTTCCTCTGGCTAGAGAGAGCCGTATGTGATCTTGGGGCTTTGAGTTTGGCTGAAACATCACCTTATTGCTTTGGTTCAGGCTGGACACTACCAGGTGCATACTGCTTGACCTCTGTTTAAATGAGGGATTTCAAGACTAAACAACACAGCTCTTTTCACTTATCAAATGAAGGAGTTACACTAGTCCAAGTGAAAAGCAGACCTTAACGGTTACATTATACAAGCTGTGAGATTTTTAAACTTGTTACAAGGGACAGAGGGAAACCCTACTCATTTGCAAGGAAAGCCTCACTTAAGCTTTAGCGAGTAAAAAGCACTTAAAACCCACAAACATTCAACTGGTCGTCCTTAGCCAGTCCAATTTCTATAAGGAACTGACATATGTTCTTATGCTGGTCACCCTGTAGCTGAATCACTTCTCCATGGATGCTCAATTACAGTACCATTGCAGGCAAACTTCTTCTTAAACACCTTCACTAGTTTCTTTTTATCATATCATCAGTGATGCCTTGGACAGTACTAAGGGTCTTCCTATAATTTCTCTGTTGAATTCTTATGTGGATATTAGAGGCCCAGTGCATGAAATTTGTGCACTGGGGTAGGGGGGGGATGTCCCTCAGGCCAGCCTTCACCTTCTCCAATCTGGGGCCCCTCAGGGGATGTCCGACTGCTGGTCATCTGGCAGTTGGACATCCCTCTCACAATCCAGGACTGCTGGCTCCAAATCACTCACTTGCCTGCTTGTCTGATTGCCCCTAACCACTTCTGCCTGCCAGTCTGATCACCCCCTACTACTCCTCTGCCAGCCTGATTGATGCCTAACTGCTCCCCTGCCAGCACGATTGCTACTAACTGCCCTCCCCCGCTGGCCCACTTGTCCCCAACTGCCCTCCCCTGCTGACCCGGTCACCCCCAACTGCCCTCCCCTGCCATCCTGATCGCCCCTAACTTCCTTCCCCTGCCAGTCCAGTTGCCCCCAACTGCCCTCCCCGGCCGACCTTGTCCCTCCCAACTACTCTCCCATGCTGGCCTGGTCGCCCCAACTGCCCTCCCCTGCCAGCCATCTTTGACCACATGGGGGCAGCCATCTTGTGCAAGGGTGTGATGGTCAGTTTGCATATTACCTCTTTATAATGGAGGATAGTCTTCAGTGCTAGCAGGAAGTAGAACATCACCCTTACTTGCATCAGGGTTAAAAGAATGGAGTTTCTGGATAGCAGACATATACATTCCTTTTCCTCTGTGGTAACTACCCAGGGAAGGCTGCTGAGGGGGTCGGGGGGCGCTGTGTATTGAAGCATTAGGAAGTGAGGAGGCTCAATAGGGAGGTTGCTGAGTGCCAGCGGGGGCTCACTGAGCACTTTTAAATATCTTAATCTTACATATTGACATATTATAAAACTGTTTTGAATGGTATTTTAAAAGAGATTTAATGTAACATATTATGTACATATTTGTTGTATTTGAATTTAGTATTATCTTTATCACAGATCTCAACTGTCCACAATAGAAGCTCGATTGAAAACAGGTAACATGTTTTTTTAAAATATTTTTTCTAATCCTTATCAGTGTACATAGCTAATTGGTAAAAAATATTAACTCTAAATTTAGTATCATAAACATTTTGATTCATATCTTTCCTTACAATATTGTACTCTTTGGTTGATGGTGTTAGATGCTGTAAAAATAAAAAATTTTAAATTAAAAATTTAAATTAAGGATCAGAGCTAGTGTACAACCCCTCCCCCCCGAAAACAGGAATTAAATTTGTAGATAGTGAGAAACCGACCCTTATTTTGAAGTAATTATCATCATTCAGAGGCATGACCTCAATATATAACAGTGTATTGCTAAATCATTTCATATATGTTTATATATGTACATACACATATACATATACATATATATATATATACATATATATACACACATTATCATGAACATAACTGAATTAATTGATTAATCCAGTTAAATCCTATAGTTTTCACTAGTGAGTCTGTTTAACATATTGTGATTAAACAGACTCACCGCTTAAACTCAAATCCATTAAGAAACCAAAAGCCTGAGCAAGATATATTAATGCATCAGTAAACTCTGTCAGTAAGAGTTAGGTACCTGTCCAGTGATAATAAAGTGTGTCATTGTTTCCTTTTAGCCACTGACTTGAATTATTGAGAATTCAAATTCAGTGTACATGAAGCACTTATTCCTTAACTATACATAGCTTTATATGTAAAATTTTGGCTTTTATTGCCATACAGAAAAGAGGGAAGAATTACCTAGAAGTATGTATGTATCTGCTTCTTTACTATTTTTAAAAAATTTATCTGTAGGGATTTTCTTAGATCTTTTAAATTTTATTGAATTTATTGGGGTGACCCTGGTTAACAAAGTTATAAAGATTTCAGGTGTACAAGTCTACAGCACATCATCTGTACACTGTATTGTTTGTTCACCACCCCAAGTCAAGTCTTCATCCATCACCATTTATACCCCCTATTCCTTCCTCCATCTGCCCCAGCACCTCCTGTGACCTGGTAATCATGATACTGTTTTCCATGTTCATTATTTTTAATATTTATAAATTACAGATCCAGGTGAATTAATAAGAATTAAGTAATAAATGTAATAACTAATAGCCAGAGTTTTTAAAAGATCCATTTTTAATGTCTTTTGATTATTTATAATTGTTAAAGTATATGTGTTTAATATCTCAAGAGAAAATTAGATATTGGCTTATTAGTTGCGTTGCAAACTTATTGTAGGTAGATTTCTTGTCATGTATTTCTTAACATTATAAGTATGTATTTCAGTATTATGAATATTTGATAAGATATGAGAGAGCCAATAATTTTTTTATCACCTTGAAGAATATGAAGTGATAACTCTTCATATAAGTTGTTTTAATATTGAACATTTAGTTGCTGGTAATGAATTTGATAGACTATATATATTTGTGAATCTCATAAAGTAAGAACGGTTTAAAAAAAACTATTTTAAAGGGATTTTTTAGTCTCTATGAAAACATAGTAAGGCCATCTCAGTTCCTTTCCATGAACTTTTGGGAAAATCTTGAAAAATGATTGTGATAGTGTTACTATGAGTTACTAATCTTTCCAGTCCCCATTCTACCTGGCTGAAAAGTCACAGTCAAGAGTGATAATGGGAAGTGGAAGAATGGAGGAAGGTTTGGAAGGGGAATAGCAGACTGAGAACAATGGGAAATATAGGGCATCAGGAGCAGAAAAGGATTGTTGAATGGATATCAAAGAATTCTTCCGTAAGTGACTTTTCTCCAGAAATGTTAATTGATATAATGTTCCCTTACTTCAGGAGAAAGAGTATTTAAATTCATTTCAACTCAATTTAATTCAAATAAGGAAATGTGGGCTGAATGTCTATACTGTGCAAGGGACTGTGGTATATAATATGTTAAGTATAAGGATGACAACTTTATGGTTCTTGCCCTCAATACAATAATATAATAAAAATACAAACTATTAAGAACATAGCACAATATTAGTCATAAAACTTCATTTTGGGTTACTTCTTAGATTCTAATAGAATTTATGAAATACTTTGGAAAAGTCTCCCAAACCTTCAGAGAGTGGATGGGAGCTAAGTAAGGAGATTCCACCTGAGGAGACACATGGTATTACTTACAATAAAGTACTTTTTTTTTCACTTTCCAAATTTAGTAATTTATTTTGGCTTGGGAATGAGTCAAAAATATTTAATAAAACACAATTGTTATTAATAATATAGTGTTGCACATCCTACTCATTATTAGCTTTTCTTAAATGATTTACACCATTCAAATCTACACCTTTTAGAAATGAAAATGTAAATGACTTATTGGTTATTTTAAAGAGTTACACATCCAACCTACTTCTTTCTAAATCCCCTTTTTTAGAACTTTCCCCCCCAATACTAATTAAGTTTGTTATAAAGCAAAAATCTGTACAAAAGAGAAAGTGTGGCCATTTTTTTCTCCATAGATAAGATGATTAGCTATTAGACTTATTCATTTTTTTTTTCACGAAAATAAATCATTAAACAAATCTTTTTGTCATCTTCTTATGCCAGGCACTCTTCTTGGCATTGGGTTCTGCTGACAAATAACATAAGTGAGATCTCTTCTCTTGTGATGCACTGAGGTCAAAACAGGGGGTGAAAAAGAAGGGGAATATGTGATGACCCATGTCCTGCGTGGTTCAGATGTGATGACCCACATTTTGCGTGGTTCAGGGTTTGGGATCTGGAGAAGGGCCATGCGCAAATGACAGAGACAAGACAAGAAATGATAATTTGGAATTATTGGGGGCCAGGAGGAAAGCCCAATGCAAGGGGAAGAACTTGCACCCATGCCCAGGCCTTGCCAACCTTTTATTCAATTTTGGATGCACATCTAGTCCTTAGTGAGGTAGATAATTGTGGTAACAGACAGACTATCTTAAAGGTCAGTAAATATTAGAAAGATTTACTCTGAGACTATTTGGTCAGGAAATTGCTTGAGCCACCATTGTCTGGACTAAATAATCGGTGCATAGCTCTGGCCCTGCCAGGGCTCAAGGTTCACCAGCATTTCAGGCTCCTTGTTTATACTTCTCTGATAATGAAGACAATGGTGGCTTCCCACATCTCCCCCATTTCTTTTCCTTAGTAAACCTTGAAAAGTGAATGCTGCCTGAAGGGTTCAAGTCCTTTTAAGACTTTTCATTCTGCAGACTAGAAATAAACATATGAGAACAAAAATGAGACAAGCAATAGTGGTTATGCTGAGAGGAAAATGTAATGAGATCCAATGGAAGGGGTTGAATTCTTTCATGTCCTTTTTAAATTGTTGCCAGGCATCTAAGGAATTAGTTGGTAAGTTTGCCTGGGGTAATTGTACAATATGTTGTTGTAATTCTAAAATACCAAGGGTTGTGTTACCTGTACCCCAAGCACCAAGAAGGTGATTTTTTTTATTGATTCTCAACGGTGCAAGGTACTATTATAAGGAACAGGGGTAACACAAATCTGGGAAAAATTATAATGACACTGCAAGGATATTCTTTGCTCTAAGCTGTGGATTTTATCACCCATCCACAAGACTGTAGACTTTAGTGCTGACAATTCAATCTCAAACTGGCTGTCAATTCTTTTTTGTATAGACAAGGTCTTAGTTACATTTTCCTTAACTTGTTGTACAAACTAGAAGTTTGAACAGTTTGTGCCATGGATGAAGCAGCAATGCCCACAGAAGTAAGTAACATCATAAGGGCAAAGATTCCTGCAATTAACATTCCAAGAAATCTTTTTTGTCTTTTTAAGATTTTTATCAGATCATGTAACAGTTTGTAGGTTTGATGAGATTTCCAAGGCTTGGTTAGGTTAGTAGGAACACAAGTGAAAGCCGGTTGTTTTAAATTCATGAGGGAATCCTTTTGGCATGTAGAATTAACACAATGGAATAGTGTGCAGCCTGTGCATGACACCTCATACAGATGGCTTGTAACATTAAGGTGCATCTAGGTGAAGCCTGAGAGGAGTACAAATGGATAAAACACAGAGGCGGTGGCAAATACTGTTTTATTGGGAGTCCCCTATAAGGTACAAATGGAATTACCTGAGCTATAATTAAAACTATATTATTTAATAAGTGCAAGTGCAGCAGCTAATTTCTATTGCGTATTTTGTAGGGGCCAATTATCATGTTGTAATTGAGATCCAACAAATCCTCCTCCATGCCATGAGATGGAGTGATCAGCTGCAACATATAGATAGGATTCGGTCCCCTTCCATTTTCGGGTGTGATTGTTACTATATGCAGACCCGTAGAGGGGCTCCAATCCACAAAGGAAAAACTGTTATTAAGTTTGCTGGTGGTAGGATAATCACTATAAGAGTCTTGCCAATTAATTTCTTCCTCGGTGGGGTGCCATTCATAAGACTTTTTACATAATGGCTTAGTGGGGGGTGTCTTAGCACAGTTACATTTTCTGCACCTCTCCCTGGAGCAAGTAGTGATAATAGACATATTTGGGCTTTTTCTTCCCCCTCCTTTGGTGTCCATGCTAGCCAGAAGCCTCTCTTTAATTTTACACACAAAGGAGCAGTGGTTTGATTCTGTGTCATACAAAAGGGAAGCTGGGTGGCGACACCTGTGTAATTATACTTTGCACATATACTTCCCTGTCCCACCTGTGGTCTTCCTGGATGACCAAGGTGTTTGGTGTTATTGGTGACTACATTAGGTGGGGGACCAGCCCATGTAAAGGGTCTTACCCATGGTGGGTCAGGAACATAAGTCCAAAATACCCATTTGCCCCTGGTATTATTACCGTACAGCTGATTACTGCAAGCATGGCAAGAAAGACGTTCTCAGGTGTTCTTGGGATTCTGGTCTCCTCACAAATTCACTCGGCTTTCTGGACTGTCTTCTTTACCATGCCCCAGGTGGCCTCTGGGCTGTTTGTCATCCTCCTCCCACTCCTTATCTTCAGTGGGTTGTTTGGGGCTGCTGCTATCTGTGGCTGGGTTAGTTGATAGTCTGCAGCAGTTAGGCGTGGCTCCAGGTGCAAGGTCCTCATTAAACTGGCCAGTTCCTCCCTCGGACCCATGTTGAAGTTTAATATTTCTTGCGGGAATTCACCCAGGCTTGAAGTAGTTTTCTGGAAATATGTAAGCGTACCCTCGACCAAATGTTAAGAGGGGATCGGGGCCCTTCCATAACCCAGACTCAGGATCTTTCCATTTAACCAGACCATTTTCCTTTGGCTTATTCTGACACCAGTGTATTTTCATGGGTGTCTTGTCATCAGCATCACAAGTGAAAAAATTTAAAGTAATTAAGGCTTGGTGTAGTCTACTTACAGGGAATTTCTCCACATTCCCCTTTTTTTTGTTTTAAATATAATATTATTTAAAATAGAGGCTTTTGGAAATCCTGCAGTGTGCTGAATTTTCAACTTTTTACAAAATTGCTGGAAATGACAGCTTGTGTCACTGAGTCATTTTAATTGAATAACAAATTTGTCATTTATTCTATAGAGATTTTTGGATAAGATCTTAACCAATTAATGTCCTTTAATAACTTCTAAAAAGTTATTTAAGGTTTTAAGACAATTCTTTTTGTATTTTTACTTTTCAAGGCCTAATATATTGACTTTTAATTACAGTTTCTAAGTATCTGAACGGCATTTCCCTTTATTTCCTCCCAGAGTGATTTTTGATCTACATTTAGGGAGTTTCTTTTAAAAACCTTTTTCTTTCTTTTAAACCGAGCAACAAACTTTGTTGCTTCTTGGATGTTGGCCAATGCTGCCATGCATATGTTCCAAACAAAAGTAACTTTCTTTTTTATTTATGGTGTCTCATTAATGGTGAGATTTAATGCTTGAACAATAATTTTTAGTTTACTTTGTAAATAGTAGCAGAAGAGATTTTAAAATTTCTCCTTTTTATTAAGCTTAAAATTTACTTTTAAATAGCATTTTTATATATATAACCTTCGTAAATCTTATACTTTCAAATAGCCTTCAAACCTCCTGTTTATGTCCTTTAAAAATGCATTTTTACTCTGGTAGTTTTTCTTTCTGTTATTAATTTGTATATATCTTCAGCTATTGGTGAAAGGGTGAGGGCTAGGCCCTCCATCTTGCCCCAGGGTAAGGGCTACGTCCTCCATCTTACCTTGGCCACGTGCTTGGCAAGGAGCTTCTTCCCGGAAGTCTAAGACTCTGCTAGCCACACCCAGGAACAAGACACCGACTTGCGCCTGGCCAATCGGCAGAGCACAGTCCTTTCTCCTCCCCTTACTCCACTCCCCCCCCCCTTTAAAACCCGTGTCTACGCGGGGTTCTGTCTCTCAGCCACTTGGCTTGCCGTTGTGTCGGTGAGTGTGGTGGATGGGGAGCTCAAGCTAGCTTGAAATATAAAGGACTCTTTGCTTTTGCATCGGATTGCTGGCTCCCTGTTGGTTTCTTGGGGATCCTGAAATCTGGGCATAACATTTGTATAGAAATTTTTCCTCCTTTTCCTTTGAAATATATATCCTGCCTTCTGTTATTAAAACTATACAATATTTAAACCTTAATTCTCCAATGATAATTATAACTAAACAGCCAGCATTTTTTAGATTGACATTTATCAACACACCTTTTGTAATTATTTTAAAAGACATCCATTAAGTTTAAGCTGCTCTTTTTTATAGTAAAAATTTGATATTAAACATTTAGTTCAGATCATGGAATTAATCCTCTTTTTTAAAATTAGACCACATTAAATATTATATCTTAGGTTGAAATTTTATCACATGGACTTCAACATATTTTGAACTATTAATATCTTCAGAGAAAATATCAGAATTATTTTCTCAAAAATAAATTTCTAAATTTAATGTATTTTGTTATCACAACTATATAATTTCTCCCTATTTAATTTAAATTCCTAGAAGCTTTAATTTTTTTTAGGTGGCAAATTAAATACTTAGTATTTCTTAAATTAGTAATACTTTTACATTTTTAAGGATATATTCAAGTAAAATACAAGGCATATTTAATTAATAAATTCAATTCTATCCTCTAGATTTTTCATATGAGGCAAATTTAGATTAATATTTTAGTATTTTGTTATTTTAAAATACCTACATATCTAATAATTTTTATTATTTAATTCAGCAATGTTTTAAAATCATAAGTTACTGAAGGCTTTGAAAACTATGTTTCTGGAAAAAAAGCAGGAGGAGGGAAATTTTTTAAACTGCCAGATTTTTCTTTAGAGATAACATGTACGGTTTCTGTTGCTGCCGCCAGCTTCTCTGCTTTTATAGGGAGAAGAGCGACTGGCCCTTTATCATTAATATTACTGAAAAGCTTTACCACACATTCTTTATTTTAGTCATTTTTATTATTTATGTTCTAACAACTTTAAGGTTTCAAAGCCAATTACTGTCCTGGACATTTTTTTTTTTGGTAAATTTTGTAACCGAGCTAACTTATTGACTTTTAGTGGCTTCAATGCTAAAGTATTATTTTATTTTTATTTTGTGGAAAATAAGAATGCCTCCAAGATTTGGGAGGCAACCTTGGAATGCAGTACATTATTATTCAAGAACTATCATTATTATGGAAACATTAATTCTATTGTCTAAATTTAGCCTGTATATTTTCTTTGTGTCATTTTTTTGCCATCTTTTAAAGAAAAACAGTCTGGGTTATTCTCTAGCATCTGTGAAAAGATTGGGGCTCAAGAAGTCACCCAAAACCGGGCGGAGCGCATGCATTTTCTTAAGCTTGCTTTTCTATTCATGGTTACAGAAATCCCAGATGCATCCCTAAATTCTGGGAAATGTTTCATTTGTCTAAATTTCAAATGGTGGACTGCAAAATAAAACATGGCAAAGATGAGACTTTCAATAACACTCTCGAGAATGGGCGCCCATTTTACAGAATCGCCAAAAGACCTAATAATTTTTTAATTATTTCCCTTTGTCTAGGGAATTTTTCTAGAACCTGTATTATTGGCCTCATGTACCGCTTATATTATCTCTCTCCCCATTCCCGCATTCTGTTTGTTCTGGGGAAATTCAGCAATGGCCTGGCCATCTAGCATTTCTTTCTTATTAAATTAAAGTCATGCTTAATAAACAAACAATAAACAGCAAAGACAGATAATAATTAATAGATAAGTACCCAATTATTTCCCTTTTAATATCTAGGACATAAAAGAGGTTGAATCTGTATTGATTGAATCTGGAGGCAGAAATGCTCACGCCTTTCCCTAGAGTGCCACCTTGTGTCCTTCTTGGTTGCCTACATTCTTTTTTAAAATGTCCTGTTTTTCCACAATTATAACACCTTTTATTCCCCACTGTTACAGCAGCAGTGAGTAAATTTGCTTGAAAAGTGCCTGACACACTCGAATCATTTCTGTAATGGTACTATTTTTTCTCAGAGGTGTCAGGCATTTCTTACAATCAGCATTGGCATTTTCATAAGCTAATTGCCGAATTAAAATGTCTCCTGCTGCTGAGGTTTTTTCAAGTTTTGACCAACTCTTTCCCAACATTCAAGATCTAATGACCCTTCTTCAGGAAACCAAGGATTATTTTCTATAATAACATGCAAAAAGGTAGGAGAATACCTTCTGACATTTTAATTTCTTTATTCTTAAGTATGAAAATAAAAAGTCTACAATAAAGTTTCTTACTTTTTAACCGAATTCTGCCCCATTAGCCTGGCTAAAAAAAGACGTTCCCACCCTACTTACAGATCGAGATTTCTGCAGCTGGCCATGGACTTTGCACGTGGTGAATTTCCCCGCCTTTTCAGTGAATTCTTTTTCCCCACCTATCTGGTAAAATTTCCCCACCTTGCTGGTGAAACTTCGTTTTTTGCTCTAGGCAATATCTTCTTCTCCAGATGTCCTTGTTTGGGTGCCAGATGTGATGACCCACGTCCTGCATGGTTCAGATGTGATGACCCACATCCTGTGTGGTTCAGGGTTTCAGATCTGAAGAAGGGCCACATGCAAATGACAGAGATGAGACAAGAAATAATAATTTGGAAATATTGGGAGCCAGGAGGAAAGCCCAATGCAAGGGGGAGAACTTCTACCCATGCCCAGACCTTGCCAACCTTTTATTCAATTTTGGATACACATCTAGCCCTTAGTGAGGCAGGTAATTGCGGTAACAGACAGACTATCTTAAAGGTCAGTAAGTATTAGAAAGATTTACTCTGAGACTATTTGGTCAAGAAATTGCTTGAGCCACCATTGTCTGGACTAAATAATCGGTGCATAGCTCTGGCCCTGCCAGGGCTCAAGGTTCACCAGCATTCCGGGCTCCTTGTTTACATTTCTCTGATAGTGAAGACAATGGGTGGCTTCCAACAAGAATATATTATTGTTGTTGAAATAATCTTTCCTATACTCCCGTAATTCCAAAGTGCTTTGGAGTTCAACCAATGCAGAAGGGGTGGGTATGACAGCCTATAACTGATAAACAACTGGGGAAAGCTGGACCAACAAGTCCTCTAGAAATTGCTTTTAAATTGTCTGGCTTAGAAGGCAACAAGAATGGGCTTGATGGGCAAGAGTGGTTTATGTGCCTTTTAAATGAATTCCTTATTAGACATCCTATTCCTTTATGGTGGATGGAATTGAACAAGGACCTAAGACTATAGTACAGATGATGGTCACACACATTATTGTTTGAAATTTGCATACCAGATAGTTTCTTTTTATTTAAATGTAGCCTTTTTCTTGTGGGCATATACATATGAAAAATAAGAAGAGATTTTGTTAGTATGTTGTTGTACCTACTTCCTTGGGTAGGCATGTCTCAGAAAATTATGTGAATTTTCTGGGTGTCCCAATGGCCAGACCATGTAACTAGACCATCAGCAATGGCTCATGAGTGTTTGTAAAACTACACTTCAGTTTAAGAAGAGGATGCTCAATGTTGGCCACAAACAATGCCTGAAATTTACCCAGTTTTGAAAAATGTCTAGTCTCATGGGATCTTAACAATGTAACTATATCATTCTGATTAGATTTTATGACCTTTGAGAGAAGCTGTTCAATCATTGAGTCATACTTTTTTGTAGGTGGCAAATCTTGTAGACAAGGGCCTTATTTAGTCAATGGCTTAGTTAAAACAGCAGAGGATCCTGATCCCAGTGAGTGTGCAGCTTGTTTTAGGAATTTGGCTAAGGTCTTAAAGACCAGGATTGGCCTTTGATTGAATGTGCTATCTCCCCCTTTCAATAGAATTTTTCTGAGCTTATATCATCTCATGAGATTTTGATTCAGAGAAGACCCCTTATAGGATAGGAATATTGGGTTAAAAACTGAGAAAACAGTCCCATCAGAGCCCAATAATAGGCTATTAGTCATTGCCCAAAGGGCATGTGTCATTCAGCAGTTGGAAGAAGTCATTGAGTTCAGATTCAGGAGCTGAGAAATAATTTGAAATATTGTTGCCAAAGGCTTCAGTCAGCAAAAGTTTTCCTACAGATACTGGTAATCCCATGTGTCTGAAGAATATGGCAGTTATAAAACTTGTTTTGTTTTTGTGGTGCCTGGAACTCTTCCAAGGATTCTTAATGTAGAGACTTCCATTTGAAAATAGTTGCAGTGATATAGATACTTTGAGGAATCACTTTGGGTCTACCTAAAGAAGAAAGTTATTAACTTTCCTATATGTGATATAGAATGTACCTTTTTTATTCTCTCCAGATGATGAACCTGGATTAAGTTTTCATATAAACTTATCTTTAATTAGATATGCTTAGAAAAAAATAAGTACTGTTGTTTCAGTGTTGACCACTTTCCTCAATGTAATAGAATATCTGGACATTCCTAGCAGTTCACATTATTCTAGGTTTTGTCCCATCCACTTATCCAGGAGTTGGAAATTTGTTTTTTGTCAAGTGTTACAAAATCAGTGCTCCCATTCAGTAATTAAAACTTGGAAAAGCCCTAACCAGTTTGGCTCAGTGGATAGAGCGTCAGCCTGCGGACTGAAGGGTCCCAGGTTTGATTCCGGTCAAGGGCATATACCTTGGTTGCGGGCACATCCCCAGTAGGGGGTGTGCGGGAGGCAGCTGGTTGATGTTTCTCTCTCATCGATGTTTCTAACTCTCTCCCTTCCTCTCCCTTCCTCTCTGTAAAAAATCAATAAAATATATTTTTAAAAAAAATTAAAAAAAAAATTTGGAACATTTTTTTCCCAAGTAATATTCTATTTTCATCCAGATGATTTTTTAATATGTCAGAAAAACAGTTTTATTTTTTCTTTATTGATTAAGGTATTACATATGTGTCCTTATCCCCCCATTACCCCCCCCCACACACACACACGCTCATGCCCTGACCCCCCTGGTGTCTGTGTCCATTTGTTAGGCTTATATGCAAGCATACAAGTCCTTTGGTTGATCTCTCCCCCTTACCCCCACCATCCCCTACCTTCCCTCTGAGGTTTGATGGTCTGATCAAAGCTTCTTTGTCTCTGGATCTGATTTTGTTCATCAGTTTATGTTGTTCATTATAATCCAGAAATGAGTGAGATCATGTGATATTTATCTTTCTCTGACTGGCTTATTTCGCTTAGTATAATGCTTTCCAGTTCCACCCATGCTGTTGCAAATGGTAAGAATTCTGTCTTTTTTTTTTTTTTACCACAGCATAGTATTCCATTGTGTAGATGTACCAAAGTTTTTTTAATACACACATCTGCTGATGGGCACTTAAGCTGTTTCTAAATCTTAGCTCTTGTAAATTGTGCTGCAATGAACATAAAGGTGCATATATCTTTTCGGATTGGTGTTTCTGGTTTCTTGGGATATATTCCTAGAAGTAGGATCACTAGGTCAAATGGGAGTTCCATTTTTAGTTTTTTGAGGAAACTCCATACTGTTCTCCACAGTGGCTGCACCAGTCTGCATTCCCACCAGCAGTGCACAAGGGTTCCTTTTTCTCTGCATCCTTGCCAGCACTTGTCATTTGTTGGTTTGTTGATGATAGCCATTCTGACAGGTGTGAGATGGTATCACATTGTCATTTTGATTTGCATCTCTTGGATGATTTTTGACTTTGAGCATGTTTTCATGCATCCAGACAATTTTGACTGGAAGGGTTATTGTATATAAGAAATAAAAAGTGTTTTTGCAGAAAAGCTTCCTCCCCCCCTTTTTCTCCTTTCTTTTTATTTTATTATTTTAAACAACTTAATGAGAAAGATACATTATGTTCAAAAATTGGTCAGAAAAAATCCTGAATTTTCATTAATTTCAAAATGGCCTCATGTTACCTCCTTTTGTTCTGATCATTTATCCAGTGAGCAATCTAGAAAAAATCTATTTATTGTAACAGCTGTATTTAATAGTCAAACCTCCTTATTAAGATGTAAAAACCAGGAGAAAGGAGAAGGAAATAGAGTCAGGCATTAATAAATTATTGAAAACTGCAGTTAATTCAGCAAGTCAAATACAATAATTAGTATCAGTGAGATATCCAGAGAGGGAGTTAGCAGTCTGATCTCTTAAGAGTGGGCAGAATGGGCCAGTCTCTGAGATGTACCCTTCCCAATTTACAACTTTCAGCAGGGATCACGGGTTAGGACTGCAGTCGATCTCTGTATAAATCAGCAGCTGGAACAAGTTATTCTCTGTGGACATTTGCATGTGACTCAGATGATCCATCCTACATCCATGATGCTTTAGAGCAGGGGTCCTCAAACTTTATAAACAGGGGGACAGTTCACTGTCCCTCAGACCGTTGGAGTGCCGGACTATAGTTTAAAAAAAAACTATGAACAAATTCCTATGCACACTGCACATATCTTATTTTGAATTAAAAAAACAAAACAGCAACAAATACAATATTTGTATTTGCATGTGGCCCACGGGCCGTAGTTTGAGGACCCCTGCTTTAGAGTTTAAGTCCTCAAATAGAGTTGTCTTACAACTGGAACCTTCCCAGAGTTTAATTGAGCCTATTGAGCCTATGTCTGCTTTCCATTCTTCAAAACAACCTATGCTAAGATTGGAAGAGTCCAGAGCAGACAATATCAGGTTTCAGCTGAGAGTCAGGACCATCCAATTGAGATCTATGAATTAGCTTTTTCCCTTTAATTCTCCTTCTCCTCCTCCTCCTCCTCCTCCTCCTCCTCATCCTCCTCATCCTCCTTCTTCTTTCTTCTTCTTCTTTCTTCAGTAGAAAGTTGAGATGCTATACAGACACGCCGCAGCTCTATTCCAGTCCAAGTACAAATCAAGGCTTTCCCAAGTCTCCATTTAAAAAAAAAACAACAAAAAACCATGAGTGCTCTTCACCCCAACTATGTTAATAATTGGTTAAGATATGGAAAATTGATTCATTTCTGACCAGTGGGATATGAAAGAACTCTCTTACAGGCTTTGGAAAAGGTTTTCTTTCTTATGGAAAGAGACTAAAAGGAGGAAAGGTGTCCTTTCAAATTCTGGGTACTTTCACAAGGAGGTGAAGTTGAACTGCTGTAGCCATTGTATCATTATGAAAGAGCTAGGTTGAGGACAAAGCTTATAAGCCAAGGATGATAGGGGAGAAAGATGTATTCTTTATTATTTGTATAATTTTCTTTTTAATATTTATTCTATTTTTAAATCTTTATTGTTGAAAGTATTACAAATGTTCCCTTTATTTTTATCTTTATTATTGAGAGTATTACATATGTCGCCCATTTCTCCTCCCTCTATCCAGCTCCCACCCCACCCCAGACCTTCACCACACTATTGTCTGTGTCCATGTACTATGCATATATGAATATAAGTTCTTTGATTAATTTCTCTTCCCCCCACACCTTTTCTCTGAAATCTGTCAATCTGTCCCATGCTTTCATGTCTCTGTATCTATTTGTTAGTTTATTTTGTTCATTAGATTCTACTTATAAATGATATCATGTGATATTTGTCTTTCTTTAAAGCCTTATTTAGCTTAGTATTATAATTTCTAACTAAGGAGGTAAAAGACCTCTACTCAGAAAACTACAGGACGTTGAAAAAAGAGATAGAGGAAGACATAAACAGATGGAAGAACATATCATGTTCTTGGATTGGTAGAATCAACATCATTAAAATGTCCATACTACCCAAAGCAATCTATAAATTCAACGTACTTCCCATTAAAATACCAACGGCATATTTCACAGACCTAGAACGAACTCTCCAAAAATTCATCTGGAATAAAAAAAGACCCCGAATAGCTGCAGCAATCCAGAGAAAGAACAAAATTGGTGGGATCTCAATACCAGATATCAAGCTGTATTACAAAGCCACTGTACTCGAAACTGCCTGGTACTAGCACAAGAACAGACATATAGATCAATGGAATAGAATAGAGAGCCCAGAAATTGGCCCGAACCAATATGCTCAATTAATATTTGACAAAGGAGGCAAGAACATACAATGGAGTGAAGATAGTCTCTTCAATAAATGGTGTTGGGAAAATTGGACGGATACATGCAAGAAAATGAAACTAGACCACCAACTTACACCATACACAAAAATAAACTCAAAATGGATAAAGGACTTAAATGTACAACGGGAAACCATAAAAATACTAGAGGAATCCAAAGGCAACAAAATCTCAGACATATGCCGAAGCAATTTCTTCACCGATACAGCTCCTAGGGCATTGGAAACTAAAGAGAAAATAAACAAATGGGACTACATCAAAATATAAAGCTTCTGCACAGCAAAAGAAACCATCAACAAAACAACAAGAAAGCCCACTACGTGGGAAAACATATTTGCCAATGTTATATCTGATAAGGGCCTAATCTCCATAATTTATAGGGAACTCATACAACTTAACAAAAGGAAGATAAAAAATCCAATCAAAAAATGGGCAAAGGACCTAAATAGACACCTTTCAAAAGAGGACATTCAGAAAGCCAAGAGACATATGAAAACTTGCTCAAAGTCACTAATCATCCGAGAGATGCAAATCCAAACAACAATGAGGCACCATCTCACACCTCTCAGAATGGCTATCATCAACAAATCAACAAACGACAAGTGCTGGAGAGGATGTGGAGAAAAAGGAACCCTCATGCACTGCTGGTGGGAATGCAGACTGGTGCACCCACTATGGAAGACAGTATGGAGTTTCCTCAAAAAACTAAAAATGGAACTCCCATTTGACCCTGTGATCTCACTTCTAGGAACATATCCCAAGAAACCAGAAACACCAATCAGGAAGGATATATGCACCCATATGTTCATAGCAGCACAATTCACCATAGCTAAGATCTGGAAACAGCCTAAGTGCCCATCAGTAGATGAATGGATTAGAAAACTGTGGTACATCTACACGATGGAATACTATGCTGCTGTAAAAAAGAAGGAACTCTTACCATTTGCAATGGCATGGATGGAACTGCAGAGCATTATGCTAAGTGAAATAAGCCAGTCAATGAAGGAAAAACACCACATGATCTCACTCACTCATGGATAATAAAGACCATTATAAAGTTATGAACAAAAATAGATACAGAGGCAGAGCTGGCTCGAACAGACTGTCAAACTACAGCGGGAAAGCCGGGGAGGGTTGCGGGGGGGGGTGGTGGTGGTGGTGGTAAGAGATCAACCGAAGGACTTGTATGCATGCATATAAGCATAACTAATGGACATAAGACACTGGGGGGTAGGCGAGGCCGGGGGATTGTTAAGGGCAGGAAAAAAAAGTAGACATATGTAATACTCTTTGTAATACTTTAAGCAATAAAACAAAAAAGAAACCAAAAAAATAATAATTTCTAGGCCCATCCAGGCTGTCTCAAAGGGTAAGAGATCCTTCTTTTCTATAGCTGCATCATATTCCCTGGTGTAAATGTACCCAGACATTTTATCCATTCATCTACTGATGGGCACTTGGGCTGTTTCCAAATCCTAGCTATTGTAAATAACACTAATCTGAACATAGGGGTGCATACAGTATATTATTTCTGACTGGTGTTTTAGAATTCTTAGGATATATTGCCAGAAGTGGGATCACTGAATCAAAAGGCAGTTCCGTTTTTAATTTTTTTGACAAATCTCCATACTGTTTTTCACAGTGGCTGCACCAGTAGCAATGTACTAGAGTTCCCTTTTCCCCACACCCTCGCCAGCACTTGTTGTTTGTTGATTTATTGATATTAGCCATTCTGCCAGGTGTGAGGTGATACCTCATTGTAGTTTTAATTTGCATCTCTCTGATGATTAGTAACATTGAGCATTTTAATGTTTGTTTGCCATCTGTCTGTACTCTTTGGAGAAGTGTCTATTCATGTCTTTTGCCCATTTACTAATTGGATTGTTTGTCTTCTTTTGTTGAGTTGTATGATCTCTTTATATATTTTGGAAATTAACCCATTACAGATGTATCAGACAAATATATTCTCCCATACAGTGGGTTCCCTTTTCATTTTTAGGATGGCTTCTTTTGCTGTGCAGAAGATTTTTAGTTTGATTTTTAGTTCCATTTATTTATTGTTTCCTTCGTTTCTCTTGCTTTAAGAGATGTATCAGTGAAAACCCTGCTCCTTGAGATGTCTTGAGATTTTCCTGCCTATATTTTCTTCTAGAATTTTTATGGTTTCACAATTTACATTTAAGTCTTTTATCCATTTTGAGTTTATTCCTGTGTATAATGTAAACTGGTAGACCAGTTTCTCTTTTTTTCATGTACTTGTTCAATTTTCCCAACACTATTTATTGAAGAGACTGTCCTTACTCCATTGTATGCTCTTGCCTCTTTTGTCAAATATTAATTGGGTGAAATGGCATGGGTTGATTTTTGGAGTCTCTGTTCTGTTCCATTGATCTATAATGCCTGTTCTTGTGCCATACCAGGTTGTTTCGATGAGAATGGCTTTGTAGTATAGTTTGATATCTGGTATTATGATCTCTACAACTTTGTTCTTGTTTCTCAAGATTGCTATGGCTATTTGGAGTCTTTTTTGGTTCCATATACATTTTTTTAGATTATTTGTTCTTGATGTGTGAAATATATTGATGATACTTTAATAGGGATTGCATTGATTGCTTTGGGTAATATGGACATTTTAATGATGTTAATTCTACCAATCCATGAACATGATATATGCTTTCACTTGTTTGTAACTTCCTCTATTTCTTTTTTCAATGTTCTATAGTTTTCTGAGTATAGGTCTTTTACCACCTTGGTTACATTTACTCCTAGGTAGCTTATTTTTGTTGTTGTTGCAATGGTAAATTAGAATCCATTATTGGTGTATAAAAATGCCACTGATTTCTGCATGTTAATTTTGTATCTGCTACTTTGCAAAATTTATTTATTTAAACTTATAGTTGTTTGGTGTAGTCTTTAGGGTTTTTTATGTACAATATCACATCAGCTGCAAATAATGAGGTTTTTTTCCTCCTTTCCAATTTGGATGCCTTTTATTTTTTCTTCTTGTCTGATTGCAATGACTAAGACTTCCAAATACTATGTTGAATAAGAGTGGTGAAAGCAGACATCCCTGTTTTGTTCCTGTTTTTAGGCAAAATGGTTTTAGTTTTTGCCCATTGAGTATGATATTGCCTGTAGGTTTGTCATATGTGGCATTTATTATGTTGAGGTATGATTCCTCTATTTCCACTTTGCTGGGAGTTTTTATCAAAAAATGGTGTTAGAATTTGTCCAATGCTTTTTATGCATCAATTGATATGATCATGTAATTTTTTCTTGCAATTTGTTTATACGATGTATCACATTTATTGATTTGGGAATATTGTACCAGCCCTGCATCCCTAGAATAAATCCCACTTGGTCATGGTGTATGATCTTTTAAATGTAATGCTTGATCTGGTTTGTTAATTTTGTTGAGGATTTTAACATCTATGTTCATCAGAGATATTGGCCCATAATTTTCTTTCTTTGTAGTGTCTTTATCTGGTTTTGGAATTAGGATAATGCTAGCCTCATACAAAGTGCTTGGAAAGTCCCTTTATTCTTTCAGCATCTGGTAAGACTCAGCCAGCTAAGGCAGATTGGCAATTCACTAAGCACAAGGGGAGTCTTCTAAGTAGTCCTGGCCTCCTCAAAAAAAGCCATTCAAGTTTCGTATGGTTTCTGTTCCTGCAACTTGTGATATCAAAAACTACTTCCTGGAATTTTAAAATGCTGCTAGAATAAATGTTCTTCCGCATTCCAAGAAAAAAAAAAGAACTTGGAAATCTTCCCTCCTCTTGATTTTTTTGGAATAGTTTGAGAGGATAGGTTTGTTGTTAGTCCTTCTTTGAATGTTTGGTGAAACTTCCCTATGAAGCAGTCAGGTTATGGACTTTTGTTTGCTGGAAAGTTTTTTATTACCACTTCAAATCATTAGTTGTTATCAACTTATTCAGGTTTTCTGATTTCTCCTGTTTGAGTTTTAGACGATTGTATGTTTCCAGAAATTTGGCCGTTTCACCAGATTGTCTAATTTGTGGGTATATAGTTGTTGATAGTATTTTCTTACAATCCTTTGCATTCTTGTGATGACAGTTGTTGCTTCGCCCCTTTCATTTCTGATTTTATTTAATTGGGTGCTCGCTCTTTGTTTCTTGATGAGTCTGCCTAAAGGTTCATCAATCTTTTTTATCTTTTCAAAGAACCAGCTTTTGGTTCCATTGATCTTTTTTATTTTTATTTTTTAAATTTTTGTGTCATTTATAACCACTCTGATCTTTATTAGTTCCTTCCTTCCAATTACTCTGGGCTTTATTTGTTATTATTTTTTTAGTTCTTTGAAGTGTTGAGGTAGATTGTTTATTTGGTATTATTCTTGCTTCTTGAATTAGGCCTATAATGCTATAAACTTTGCTCTCTGGACTGTTTTTGCTATGTTCCATTAATTTTGTTTGTTGTGTATTCATTTTCATTTGTTTCCAGGAAGTTTTTTATTTCTTCCCTGACCTTGTTTATAGCCCATTCAATTGTTTAATAACATGCTATTTATCCTCCACGTGTTTGAATGTTTTCAGTTTTTTTAATAGTAATTGATTTCTAGTTTCATACCATTATGTTCTGAGACATGTGATATGATTTCAATCTTCTTGAATTTAGTAAGACTTATTTTGCATCGTAACATATGGTCTATCTTTGAGAATGTTCTGTGTGCACTTAAGAAGAATGTATATTCTGCAGCCTTCAGATGAATTGTCCTATAAATATCAATTAAATCCAGGCACTCCAGTATATTGTTTAAGGTTGCTATATTCTTGTTGATCTTTTGTTTGGAAGATCTATCCATTGATAACTGAGTGTTAAAATCCCCTACTATAACTATATTGCTGTAGATATTTCTTTTAAAGGCTACCAAGCTTTTCTTTATATATTTAGGTCATCCTATAATAGTCACATATATGTTTACAAGGGTTGTATACTCTTGTTGGATTGATCCCTTTAATATTATGAATAGATATATTAATAAATAATTATAATATTAATAAATAATATTATTTCTTTTGTCTATTATTATGGTCTTTGTTTTGAAGTCTGTTTTGTCAAGTATAAGTATTGCTACCCCAGCATTTTTTTGGTTTTCATTTGCATGAAATATTTTTTCCCATCCCTTCACTTTCAGCCTGTGTGAATTTTTGGTTCTGAGGTGGGTCTCTTGTAGATAGCAGATATATGGGTCATGTTTTCTTATCCATTCAGGTATCTTATGTCTTTTCATTGGAGCATTTAATCCATTTACATTTAAGGTTTTTATTGATAGACTAGTAGCCTGGTGCATGAAATTCTTGCACATTAAAAGGGAATTAATTAGCACAGGTATTTTAATACAGTGGGGCCTTGATTTACGAGTGTCCCGACTAACGAGTTTTTCAAGATATGAGCCGTCTCTCGGCCGATTTTTTGCTTTGAGTTGCGAGCTAAAATTCGGGTTACGAGCCAGCTTCAGATACCCCACTGCTAGTTGGCGCAGCGAACGTCACAGTGAATGCCACAACATCAGCCCAGCATCACATGTCTCACTCGTTCACTGTTGATTTGACATACGAGTAATTTGAGTTACCAGCTCCGTCACGGAACGAATTAAACTCGTAAGTCAAGGCCCCACTGTATTGCTATTTGCCCTTTCTCTATAATAGAAGTGTGAGAGATGAAAGGAAATTAGTAAAATGTATATGAAAATAATATATAAATTTATTAATAAGTAAACAGTAACAAAAGGATATAACAACAGAGGCATGATATAAAAACGACAAAAACATGATATGAAAACAACAAAAACATGATATAAAAACAACAAAAACATGATATAAAAACAACAGTGTTGCAAACAATGACTGATAAAGTGATTAAACTTATTTAAAAGTGAAAACACTTTCAGAGTGCTTGACTAATTTCCCTTGTGATGAAGTACTTAGAACTTTAACTGTAACATCACATGCTCTTCAAACTCAAGAGAAAGCAACAAATAACTGACCATGTGCAAAAACGAGTTCAGGTAGGAATATGCCTACTCTGTCTAGAGTTTGTCCTTGTGATTTATTAATAGTCATCACAAATGCTGACATCACGGGAAACCATCATCGAGTCAATTTAAATGGGAGGCCAGTGTCAGATGGGGACAAATTAATTCTTGGAATCAGAACAACCTCTCCCTCTGCAGATCCTGTTAATACTTCAGCTTCGATAATGTTAGGTCGTAATCTTTTGATAATAAATGTGGTACCATTACAAAGACCACATTTACTATTGAGATTTCTCAATAGCCTGGTGATTGCACCCACTTTCAATTTTAACTTAATGACACGGCATTCCTGAAGGAGTATTACTATTAAGAAATTTGGTGGGAAAATTTTCCTTTTCAGCATCATCTGGAATCAATGGAATCATCACTCAAATATGTGTGAAAATCTCCATTGAGTATATCCAAATTTTCTTCATTTAATTTTTGAACATGCTCATTTTTTGGACAAAGAATTTCACCTTTAGATATATTTTTAATATATTATCTATAGATATAGTATTTTTAATATATTTTTAGTATATTTTTAATATATTATCTATAGATATAGTATTTCCAAAGGTAGCTTCAATAATAGATCCATTACAAATCATTTCACAGGGGATTTCAATAATATCCATTCCTAAATGAAAAATGCTATCAAGTTTGCCATCTCCAAGTTTTACTAACCATCCACTATAAGCAGAATCCTCTGATCTCATATTTGTTGTAAGAGACAACTTTCTGAAACATCCCCAAACATTGCAGTACTTTAAACTAGTTTGGCTGATCACATAGCATGCGGTACAATACTGAGACATTGTCGAAAATCTCCTCCAAGAAGGAGAACTTTATCACCAAATACAACATTCAAATTTCTCTTAGTAATCTGTCTATGGCGTTTATAGCATGACTGGATGCCATGGTGCATTCATCAATAATGAGAAGTTGGGCCTCTTTAATAGTTTTAGCAACTTCACTCTTTATATTGAGTCTAGAAATTGAAGTTTCATTTAATTAAATCAGTAATTTACATTGGGAATGAAAGGTGCTTCCACCGAGAAGTAAATTTGCAGCAATTCCTGTAGATGCTGTGGGTAAAACAGTACCACCATGACCTCTAATATAATGTATTAAAACTATACAGATATGCAGGTGAATAGGATTCCTAGCTGGCAGGCCCTTGACAGCAAGCTGGCCACCTATTAATTCCATGAGGAATGGGGCTCCTTCCTCTCTCCTGTCAGGGTCCAGGGTGCAGGGGAATGGGGTTCCTGGCTGGCAGGCCACTGACAGAAAGCTATCCAACAGCAGATTCTGTGAGGAATGGGGCTGCCTCCTCCTTACTGTCAGGGTCTGGTTTGAAGGCCGGCCACGCCCCCTGTTGGGCCAAACCCAGAGTTCTACCATGCCTTGGCCTCCACCTCAGCAACCCAGGACTGACTGCTGCTGGGTGCTCCTAGCGCTCCAGGGTGGGTTCTTCCCTCAGGCCTCGCGGGAAATAGCTGAGGCAGGGCGCAGCCCTTGGCAAAGAAACCCAAGACTCGGTACTTCCACGCTCCTCTCTGAGGGCAGGTTCCTGCTTGAAACCGCATCCCAAGGGCGGGTTCCTGCCTGAAACCTTACCCTGAGGGCAGGTTCCTGCCTGAAACCTCACCCTCCAGGAAAAAGCTGGGGAGGGTGCAGCCGTTTCCAAGACGACCCCTGCAGGACTGACTTCCTTCCGGTTGGTCCCGGTTCTGGCCTTGATGTTACACCAAGGGTTGTTATGTAAGTAGATACTTGCTTATTGCCATTTCTTTTGTTACTGACCTATATTTCTCTCTCTTTCTAATTCTTCTTCTTAAAGCAGTCCCTTTAATATTTCTTGCAATGCTGCTGTTTTGGTAGTGATTAATTCCTTTAGCTTTTTTTTTGTTATCTGAGAAGCTTTTTATTTTGCCTACAGTTTTAAACAATAGCCTGGCTGGGTAGAGTTACCTTGGTTGCATGTCCTTGGTTTTTCATCACTTTGAATACTTCATGCCACTTTCTCTTGGCCTGAAGTGTTTCTATTAAAAAATCATCTGACATCCATATGGGAAGAACCCTGTAGGCAATTGTCTTGCTCTTAATGCCCTCAAGATTTTCTTTTCTCTTTTACCTTTGCCATTTTAATTATGGTGTGTCTTTGTGTGGGTTTCTGAGTGCATCTTGAGCAGGACTTTCTGTTCATCCTGAACTTGTGTGCCTTCCCTCCTCCCCACTTCCACCAGAGAAGTTATCAGCCATTATTTCTCTAAATAGGTTATTTGCCCCTTGCTCACTCTCTTCTCCTTCTGGAACCCTATGATGTGGATATTGTAATGCCAATGTTGATCCAGAGATCCCTTAGACTTTCTTCATTTCTCTTTATTCTCTTTTCTTCTTTATGCTTAGTTTAAGTGCTTAAGTTTTGTTGTCCTCTAATATGCTGACTCAAGTGTCTATCTACCTCCAGCCTCCTCCACACTCAGGAACATCCCCCCTCCCTCCCAGTATCTGTGTCCATTATGCTTATATGCATGCATGCAAGTCCTTTGGTTGATCTCTTACCTCCCCTCAACCCTCCCCTTGCCTTCCAGCTGAAGTTTGACAGTCAGTTCGATGCTTCTTTGTCTCTGTATATATTTTTGTTCATCAGTTTATAACGTTCTTTATATTCCACAAATGAGAGAGATCATGTGATACGTATCTTCTCTGATGGCTTATTTTGCTTAGCATAATGCTCTTCGATTCCATCCATACTACTACAAATGGTAAAACTTCCTTCCTTTTTTTCAAAAATATATTTTATTGATACTTCACAGAGAGGAAGGGAGAGGGACAGAGAGCCAGAAACATCGATCAGCCGCCTCCTGAATAGCCCCTACTGGGGATGTGCCCACAACCAAGGTACATGCCCTTGACTGGAATAGAACCTGGGACCCTTCAGTCCGCAGGTCGACGCTCCATCCACTGAGCAAAACTGCTCAGGGCTTTCCTTCCTTTTTACAGCAGCATAGTATACAATTGTGTAGATATACCACAGTTTTCTAATCCATTCATCTGCTGATGGGCAAGTAGGCAGATTTCAAGTCTTAGCTATTGTAAATTGTGCTGCTGGGAACATAGGGGTGCACATATCCTTTCTGAATAGTGTTTCTGATTTCTTGGGACATATTCCTAGAAATGGTATTATTGGGTCAAATGGCAGTTTCATTTTTAATTTTTTGAGGAAATCTCAAAATGTTTTCCACAGGAGTTGCACCAGTCTGCATTCCCACCAGCAGTGGGAATGCTCTGCATCCTTTTTCTCTGCATCCTCTCTGGCATTTTTCATTTGTTGATTTGTTGATGATAGCCATTCTGACAGGTGTGACATGGTACCTCATTATTGTTTTGTTTTGCATCTTTCAGATGATTAGTGACTTTGAGCATTTTTTCAAATGTCTCTTGGTCTTCCTTATGTCCTCTTTTGAAAAGTGTATATATAGGTTCTTTGTCCATTTTTTGATTGGATTATTTATCTTTCTTTTGTTAAGCTGTATGAGTTCCCTGTAAATTTTGAAGATTAAACTTATCAGTGATAACATTTGCAAATATGTTCTCCCATGCAGTGGGCTTTCTTGTTGTTTTGTTGATGGTTTCTTTTGCTGTGAAGAAGCTTTTTATTTGAAGTGGTCCCATTTGTTTATTTTTTCCTTAGTTTCCATTGCGTTAGGAGCTGTATTGGTAAAGCTATTGCTATGACAAATGTCTGCTATTTTGCTACCTATGGATTCTTGTAAGATTTTTATGGTTTAATGTATTACATTTAAGTCCTTTATCTATTTTGAGTTAATTTTTGTGTATTGTGTAAGTTGGTGGTCTAGTTTCATTTATTTTTATGTATCTGTCCAATTTTCCCAACACCAAAGATTGAAGAGACTGTCTTAACTCCATTGTATGCTCTTGCCTCCTTTGTCAAATATTAATTGAGCATAATGACTTGTGTTGATTTCTGGGTTCTCTGTTCTGTTCCACTGGTCTATATGTCTGTTATTGTGCCAGTACCAGGTAGTTTTGAGAACCGTGGATTTGTAGTATAGCTTGATATCTGGTATTGTAATCCCTTTAACTTTCTTCTTCTTTCTCAAGATTGCTGCAGGTACTTGGGGTCTTTTTTTTTATTCCAGATGAATTTTTGGAGAGTTTGTTCTAAATCTTTGAAGTATGCTGTTGGTATTTTATTGGGGATTGCATTGAATTAATAGATTGCTTTGGGTAGTACTGATATTTTAATGATGTTGATGCTACCAATCCAAGACCATGCTATATTCTTCCATTTGTTTATGTCTTCCTCTATCTCTTTTTACAGCGTCCTGTAAATTTCTGAGTAGAGGTCCTTTACCTCCTTGGTTAAATTTATTCCTAGGTATCTTATTTTTTTGTTGTAGTAGTAAATGGGATTGTTTTTTTAGTTTCTCTTTCTGTGAGTTCATTATTGGTGTATAAAAGAGCCATAGATTTTTGGGTGTTAATTTTGTATCTTGCTACATTCCCAAATTCATTTATTAAGTCTAGTAGATTTTGATGGAATCTTTAGGGTTTTCTTTGTACAATATCATGTCATCTGTGAATAATGACAATTTTACTTCTTTTTTTCCAATTTGGATGCCTTTTATTTCTTCTTCTTGTCTAATCACTTTGGCTAATGATTCCATTACTATATCAATTAGGAGTGGTGAAAGAGGGCATCCCTGTATTGTTCCTGTTCTTAGGGGAAATGAATTTAGTTTTTGCCCATTGAGTATGATGTTGGCTGTAGATTTGTCATACATGGTTTTTATTATGTTGAGGTATGATCCTTCTATTCCCACCTTGCTGAGAGATTTTATCAAGAAAGGGTGTTGGATTTTGACAAATGCTTTTTCTGCATCAATTGATATGATTATATGTTTTTTATATCTTAATTTGTTTATGTGGTGTATCACATTTATCAATTTGCGGATATTGTACCATCCTTGCATTGTTGGAATAAATCCCACTCGATCATAGTGTATGATCCTTCCAATGTAATGCTGGATCCAATTTCCTATAATTTTGTTGAGGATTTGGGCATCTATATTCATGAGGGATATTTGCCTGTAATTCTCTTTCTTTGTACAGTAGGTCCTCGGGTTATGTCGGAGATCTGTTTCTACAGCAAGACGTAATGCAATTTTCACCTTGAGTTGGAACCCACCAACATAAGCTCCTATGTCCCTCACATGGAGCAGATACACAGCAATAATGAAGTGAAACACTAAAAATAATTTAAAAGAAAGATAACAATTCCTGACCTGTGAGAAATAAATAATAAAAAAACATAAAGCACATATGTACACACATCAAAATGACGGAACTTTTTTTATTTTTAAATAAATGGGAGATGGCGAAGTAACCACGGGATGTACGTTGAGTCTGATGTAACCTGAGGACTGTCTGTATTGTCATTATCTGGTTTTGGGATTAGGGTAATACTGGCTTCATAGAATGAGCTTGTAAGTGTTCCTTCCTCTTGAATTTTTTGGAATAGTCTGAGGAAGATAGATTTTAGTTCTTCTTTGAATGTTTGATAAAACTCCCCTGTGAAGCCATCTGGTCCTGGGATTTTGTTTGTTGAATTTTTTTATTACTGTTTCAATTTCATCAATAGTTATCATCATATTCAGATTTTTTTTATTCTTCCTGATTGAATTTTGGAAGGTTGTATTTTTCTACGAATATGTCCATTTCCCATAGGTTGACCAGTTTGTTGGAATAGAGCTGCTCATAGTATTGTTTTATAATTCTTCATAATTCTGTGGGATCTTTTGTTATTTTGCCTCTTTCATTTCTGATTCTGTTTATATGGGTCCACTTAATTTGCTTCTTTTATTTTATTTATTTACATTTTTCTTTATTGATTGAGGTATTTCATATGTGTCCTTATCCCCAAATGTTCCCCCACATTCCCCCCTCATGCTCTCACCCCCCTGGTGTCTGTGTTCATTGTTTAGGCCTATATGAATACACACAAAACCTTTGGTTGATATCTCCCCCTTACTGCCCGCCCCCCCCCACTACCTTCCTTCTGAGGTTTGATGGTCTGATTGATGCTTCTCTGTCTCTGGATCTGTTTTTGTTCATCAGTTTATGTTGTGCATCATATTCCACAAATGAGTGAGATCATGTAATATTTGTCTTTCTCTGATTGGCTTATTTTGTTTAGCATAATGCTCTCCAGTTCCATCCATGCTGTTGCAAATGGTAAGAATTCCTTCTTTTTTACTGCAGCATAGTATTCCATTGTGTAGATGTATCACAGTTTTTTAATCCACTCATCTGCTGATGGGCACTTAGACTGTTTCCAAATCTTAGCTCTTGTAAATTGTGCTGCAATGAACATAGGGTTGCATATATCCTTTCTGATGGTTTTTCTGTCTTCTTGGAATATTCCTAGAAGTGGGATCACTGGGTCAAATGGAAGTTCCATTTTTAGTTTTTTTTAGGAAACTCCATACTGTTTTCCACAGTGGCTTCACCAGTCTGCATTCCCACCAACAGTGCCCGAGGGTTCCTTTTTCTCTGCATCCTTGCCAGCACTTGTCATTTGTTGATTTGTTGATGATAGCCATTCTGACAGGTGTGAGGTGGTACCTCATTGTTGTTTTCATTTGCATCTCTCAGATGATTAGTGACTTTGAGCATGTTTTCATATGACTGTTGGCCTTTCTCATGTCCTCTTTTGAAAAGTATCTATTTAGGTCCATGGCCCATTTTTTTGATTGGGTTGTTTATCTTTCTTTTGTTAAGTTGCATGAGTTCCCTGTAGATGTTGGAGATTAAACCCTTATCAATGATAACACTGGCAAATAGCTTCTTCCATGCAGTGGGCTTACTTGTTGTTTTGTTGATGTTTTTTTTTTGTTGTACAGAAGCTTTTTATTTTGATGTAATCCCATTTGTTTATTTTCTCTTTAGTTTCCATTGCCCTAGGAGCTGTATCGATGAAGATATTGCTTTGCCATATGTCTGAGATTTTGCTGCCTATGGATTTCTCTAACATTTCTATAGTTTCCTGTCTTTCATTTAAGTCCTTTATCCATTTTGAGTTAATTTTTGTGTATTGTGTAAGTTTGTGGTCTAGTTTCATTTTTTTGCATGTATCTGTCCAATTTTCCAAACACCATTTATTGAAGATACTGTCTTGACTCCATTGTATGTTCTTGACTCCTTTGTCAAATATTAATTGAGCCTAGTGGTTTGGGTCTATTTCTCAGTTCTCTATTATATTCCATTGGTCTATATATGGTATGTCTGTTCTTGTGCGAGTACCAGGCAGTTTTGAGAACAGTGACTTTATAATACAGCTTGATATCTCATATTGAGATCCCTCCTACTTCCTTCTTCTTTCTCAGTATTGCTGCAGCTTTTCACGGTCTGTTTTTATTCTAGATAAATTTTTAGAGAGTTTTTCTAGGTCTGTGAAATATGCTGTTGGTATTTTAATGGGGATTGCATTGAATCTATAGATTGCTTTGGGTAGTATGGACATTTTAATAATGTTGATTCTACCAATCCATGAACACAGTATGTTCTTCCATCTGTTTATGTCTTCCTCTATCTCTTTTTTCAGTGTTTGGTAGTTTTTCAAGTACAAGTCTTTTACCTCCTTAGGTAAGTTTATTCCTAGATATCTTAATTATTTTGGTGCAATGGTAAATTATATTGCTTTTTAAATCTCTCTTTCTGTAATTTCACTATTGGTGTATAAAAATTTCATAGATTTCTTGGCATTAATTTTGTATCCTGCTACATTGCTGAATTCATTTAATAATCCTAATAATTTTTGATGGAATCTTTAGAGTTTTTTATGTATAGTATCATGTCATCTGCGAATAATGACAGTTTTACATCTTCTTTTCCAATTTGGATACTTTTTATTTCTTCTTCTTGCCTAATTTCTATGGCTAGCACTTCCAGTACTATGTCAAACAGGAGTGGTGAAAGTGGGCATCCCTGTCTCATTCCTGTTCTTAGTTGAAATGGCTTTAGTTTTAGCCCATTCAGTATGATATTGGCTGTAGGTTTGTCATATAAGGTTTTTATTATGCTGAGGTATGATCCCTCTGTTCCCACTTTGCTGAGGGTTTTTTTTTTTTTATCAAGAATGGGTGTTAGATTTTGTCATATGCTTTTTTCTGCATCAGATGATATGACTATGTGCTTTTTATATCTCAATTTGTTTATGTGATGTATCACATTTATTGATTTGCAGATATTCTACCATCCTTGCATCCCTGGTATAATTCATACTTGGTTATGGTGTATCATCTTTCTGAAGTAATGCTGGATCCAATTTGCTAAAATTTTGTTGAGGATTTTGGCATCTATATTCATGATTTTTATTGGCCTGTAAGTCTATTTTACTGTGTTTTCTTTACCTGGTTTTGGTTGTTAGGGTAATGCTGGCTTCATGTAAAGAACTTGGTAGTATTCCTTCCTCTTGAATTTTTTGGAATAGTCTGAGAAAGATAGGTTTTATTTCTTCTTTGAGTGTTTGGTAAAACTCCCCTGTGAAGCTTTCTGGCCTCAGGCTTTTGTTTGCTGGAAGCTTTTTGATGACTGCTTCAATTTCTTCCATTGTTATCGGCCTATTGAGATTTTTAGATTCTTCCTGATTGAGTTTTGGAAGGTTGTATTTTTCTAGGATTATGTCTATTTCCTCTAGGTCCGTGGTTGGCAAACTGTAGCTTGGGAGCCACATGCAGCTCTTTGGGCCCCTTGAGTATGGCTCTTCCACAAAATACCACGTGCGGGGCGCACGTACAGTGCGATTGAAACTTCGTGGCCCATGAGCAGAAGTCGGTTTTCGTCCTGTGCGAGTCTATTTTGAAGAAGTACTATTGATATTTGGCTCTGTTGACTGAGTTTGCCAACCACTGCTCTAGGTTGTCTAGTTTGTTGGAATAGAGTTGTTCATGGTATTTTTTTTTTTTACAATCCTTTGTAATTTTGTCAGTCTGTTTTTATTTTGCCTCTTTCTTTTCTGATTTTGTTTATTTGGGTCCTCTCTCTTTGCTACCTGATGAGCCTGGCTAGAGGTTTATCAATCTTGTTTTTCCTTTCAAAGAACCAGCCTTTGGTTTCATTAATCTTTTGTATTGTTATTTTTTGGTCTCTATGTCATTTATTTCTGCTCTGATCTTTATTTTCTTCTTCCTTCTGCTCACTCTGGGCTTTTCTTTTTGTTCTCTTTCTAATTCTTCTAGTTGCACAGGTAGATGGTTTATTACCAGTTTGTTTGTTTGTTTGTTTATTTTTTGTTTTTGTTTTTGAGGTAGGACTGTAATGCTATGCACTTCCCTCTCAGGACTGCTTTCACTGTGTCCCATAGGTTTTGGGTTGTTATATTTTCATTGTCATTTGTCTCCAGGATGTTTTTTTGTTTCGTCTTTGAAATTTCTGGTAACCCAAACATTGTTTAATAGCATGCTATTTAGCCTCCAAGTATTTGAATTTTTGTGACTGTTTTTATTGTAGCTTATTTCTAATATTATGCCATTGTGATCTGAGAAGATGTTGACATGATTTCAATCTTCTTGAATTTGGAGAGACTTTGCCTGTGTCCCAATATGTGTTCTATCTTTGAAAATATCCCATGTGCACTTGAGAAGAATGTATATTCAGTCGCTTTGGGTTGGAATGTTCTGAAAATGACGATTAAATCCATCTAATCTAGTGAGTCATTTAGGATTGCTGTTTCTTTTCTGATTTTTTTTGTCTAGAGCAGTGGTTCTCAACCTTTCTAATGCCACGACCCTTTAATACAGTTCCTCATGTTGGGTTGATCCCCAATTTCATTGTTACAAATTGAACATAATTAAAGCATAGTGATTAATCACAAAAACAATTAAGGTTCTCTCTTTATCATTAACCTTTGCCATTATGATTACCACGTGTCTTGATGTGGGTCTTTTTGAGTTCATCTTGTTTGGGTCTCTCTACTCTGTGTGACTTCCCCTCCGCCCCCCATGTCAGGGAAGTTTTCTGTCATTATTTCTTCAAATCGGTTCTCTAGTCCTTGCTGCTCTTCTTGTCCTTCTGGCACCCTTACTATACGTATGTTACATTGTTTCATTTTGTCCCAAAACTCCCTTAGGCTCTCCTCCTGCTTTTTAATTTTTTTTCCTCCAGTTGCTGTTCAGATTGGGCTTGTTTCTCTACCTTATCTTCTAACTCACTAATTCGGCCCTCCACTTCTCCCAGTCTACTGTTGAAACCTTCAATTGCATTTTTTATTACAGCTATGTCACTTTTGATTTCTTCCTGATTTTTGCATAGGTTGTTGATTTTCTTGTCCATCCAGTTTATGAACAGTATGACCAATATTCTGAATTCTTTTTCTGACATATTGTATGCCTCTATTTCATTTAGTTCCTTTCTTGGCAAATCTTCTTTTTTTTCTTTGGGATTATTTCATTGTCTCCGCATTCTACCTAGCACCAGAAGGTCCAAGTGCTGAGTTGCAGGGGCCCAAGCCATGTGTGGCAGAAGCGTCATGCCACCTGAGCGTCATTGAAGAGCTCAGGCACTGAGACGTGTGGTTACTGTGGGTCAGTGGGAGCCGTGTGCACTGAGAATCAGAGTCCCAGTGCATCTGCACCGAGAATCAGACTCATGGGCACTCAGTACGGCCTCATGCGTGTGTCAGAACTCAAGAGTCCCTGCACATGAGTACTGAGAATCATGGTCCCTGTGTGTACATGCTGAGAATCAGAGTCACTGGCGCTCAGTGTGGGTATGCATGCACATGCCTAGAGTGAGAGTTCCCACATGCGCACACACTGAGAATCAGAGTTCCTGGAGCTCAGCACAGCCTCACGCATGAGCTGAGAATTAGAGTCCCTGTGTGCATGCGCTGAGAATCAAAGTCACTGGCACTCAATGTGGCCTCACGGGCATGCTGAGACTCAGTCCTCGTGCATGTGTGTGCTGAGTATCAAAGTTCCCGGCCTTCTAGGGGGACCGGGTTGCACAGTCACCTTGTGTTGGCGGGAGGCCCTCTTGTGCTCCACGGGTTGTGCAGGCTCTATGCCACTGTGGCGAGCTGGTGGGGTGGGGGATGCATTCTCTGACTCACAGGAACCTGTGGCCAAGATGTCTAGAATTTCAGTGTCCATGGGACTGCAGCTGTGGTAGCAGGTCTTTGTCCAGAGTGGATGTACTGTCCTAGTTTGCATCAGAGGCCACTCTGGGTGGGGGTGAGGCTGGGATCCTAGTCACAGCAATTCTGCCCTTCAAGATGTCATGGTTTCGGAGCCAGCGCCAGCCACCCAGGAGTGTTTGCAGTGGCAGTGGTGTATCACAGTCTAAGACTGCCCAGTCTGCCAGCCCCCAAAATTCCTGTAGGATCTAACTGTCCCTTACACAAACACACACACACACACACACACACACACACACACCCCACATGTTCACACACTCCCCTTTCCCTTCCTCACTCTCTCCCTCCCTGTTTGCCATCTTCCAAAACATCTACCACTTTTTGCACTGTTTTTATCTGTGTCTACCTGACCTGCATGTGCATGGGAGTGGATAATCTGTGTAAAAGGTCAGCTTCTTTCAGCTTAAACCCGGAGGTAGATCACCAAAAGACTGAGACTCTCTGATGTCTGCCTCCACCTATCAGATACTCCACCTCCTTCTGAGGTTGCCTGGTCTTTCTTCAGAGCCTTCCAAGGAGAGACTGTAGGATGAGCTCTGGCTAGCCGAGATAGGGCTAGTTGGTCCCTTACTTGGGATTCATGTAGTCAGGTACTCAATCAGGGGAAAGTAGTCTCTGGTTCAAAGCCAAACCCCTCAGTCTCTTCCAGAGTCTCCAACTGTATTTCTCCAGGAGGATTCACTGAAGCTTCAGGTTGGCTACAAATAGCCATCCTCTTAGCAGGAGCAAACTCATCCACCCTGGGCTCATGGGAATAGATCAAAAGTTCCCCATTGGGGATGATGCTGGCCCATCCCACAGGAGTGGGCTAAGTACTTTGTCCTGGTGCCAGACGATAGGCTCTGAGGGTCTCACACTATGAATGTCCCTGCTCTGAGTTGGCCTACCACCTCCCTCCCCCAGAACTGTGCCTAGCATAGGTATTGGGAACTTCGCAGGACTCATCCAAACAGTCTTTTATTGGGGGTGATGCCCGCAAGCCTGTAGGAGGGTGGCAAGCAGTCTTCCCATTCCTGAGGTAGCACAGGTCAAATTCACAGGGGTGTTTGGGTTTGTCTCCCTCCAATGTAGATATTCAGCCCAGCACTCTCCCATCAGGCTCCTGTACAGAAGCCTTCCTGGGAGACAAAGTCCAAAAATCACAAATTTTTCACAGATCCCCATTACCCTGTGTCACCAAATCAAGCCGGATAGGGCCAAAGATTAGCCCTGAAAGGCACTCCAATCTCTCTGCATGGCTGGTCTCAGCAGGACTGGGCCTAAATTTCCACCTCCACAAGAGCTATGACTCAGAGGACAGAGTAAAAGTCTGAGACCTGTGAAGCTTCCTGTGCCAGTTAACTTAGCAGTTTGTGGCTAGCAGAGTGCCTCAGCATGTGGGCAGAGTGCTCTGCAGTAGAGGTGGGTGAGACCAGTCTTTTTTCCCAAGTGACACAGTTTAGTCATTGTCTGGGCCTCTGCCAAAAGCCTCCATAGAAAATAGAGGGCCTCTCACTGCTGGGTTGAGCCAGCAGACCCCTTCACAGGACCTGAGTATGGCAGCATAACATCTCTTGCAGTCAGGGCCCAGATGTGAACTTCCCAGACTGGTGCAGTTAACAATAAGAGTGTTCTTCTCTGGGAGGGTATGGTCTGATTTTCCCAAGTGGACTGAATCCTCACTGATTCCCATCACCAGTTGCTACACAGTCTCCTCTTCCCATTTCTGTTGCTTTAGGTTCAGGATCCCTGTGTGGGGTTGAGACCCCATGCTCTTAGCAGGAGGGAGTTTCATACCTGTGGTATCCTTCCAGATTTTCAGATGCAGGGTCCATCTCTTTCTTACAAGACTCTAAGTGGATTTCTCTGTAATCTTTGATTATAATATTTCAGATTGCCTAGCCTTCAATTGTTTTTAAGGTTGATTGCTCTGTAATTTAGATGTAAATTTGGTTTGGGGCTGGGAGCAAGGGCCTACAGCCTCCACCTACTCTGCAGCCATCTTGGAAACCACTCTTTTATTTGTTGCATTTATGTTTCTCTCTCTCTCTCTCTCTCTCTCTCTCTCTCTCTCTCTCTCTCTCTCTCTCATTTCTTTTCTTTTTTCTTCTTAAAACAGGCCCTTTAACATTTCTTGCAATACTTATTTGGTGCTAATGAACTCCATTAGTTTTTTTTTTCAGGGCAGGGGGAATCTCTTTATTTCATCTTCAGTTTTAAATGATATCCTTCTAGATAGAGTAATCTTGGTTATAGATACTTGCTTTTCATCACTTTGAATATTACATGCCAATTCATTCTTGCCTGAAATGTTTCAGTTGAGTAATCAGGTGATGGCCTTATGGGAGTTCTTTTGTAGGTATCTAACTATTTTTCTATTGCTGCTTTAAAGATTCTCTCTTTGCCTTTAACATTCACCATTTTAATTATGATGTGGGCCTCTTTGGATTCATCTTCATTGGTATGCTCTGTGATTCCTAATCTGTGTAACTTTTTCCTTTACCAGATTAGGGAAGTTTTCAGCCTTTATTTCTGCAAACAGATTCTATATTCCTTGCTCACTCTCTTCTCCTTCTGGTATTCCTAGGATGTGGATGTTGTTATGCTTGACATTGTCCCCTGACAATAATAATGTCTCATTATTTTGAGTTCTCTTTTCTTTTTGATGCTCTGCTTGGGTGTTTACTGTTATCTTGTCCTCTAAATTGCTGATTTTATCCTCTGGTTCATGGAACCTGCTGTTGGTTCCTCCTAGCATATTCTTCATTTCTATCTGGTTCTTTATTTATGGTTTCTAGATCCTTTTTAGAGGCCCAGTAAGCTGGAGGCCCAGTTTACTATCTATTCGTTTAAGTTCTCAATTGAGATCATCCACTCTTTTCCTAAGGTCCTTGAGCATCTTTCTAATCATTGTTATAAACTCATATTTTGGTTGATTCCATTTAATTGAATTCTTTTTGGGGGATTCCTCTTGTTCTTTCATTTGGGGCATCTTTCTTTGTCTCCCCGTTTTGTCTCTGTGTATTAAGTAGATCTGCTATGATTCCCAAACTTGTTATGATGGTTTTATAATGTAGGTGTCTTGTTGGGCTCAGTGGCACAACCTTCCAGATTACTTGGACTCCATGTTCATAGAATGTTTCTTATGGGTTATGTGTACCCTCCTGTTGTAGTTTAGTCTTGAGTGCTATTGGCTCTTTGATGGGTGGAGTTTATCCTTTTGGTTGGATGACTATAAGGATAAACCTCAATCACTATGCATGAGTTATTTTGAAGGGACTTCCCTCCAAGGCAGAGTGTTCCTAGCATGGTCTTTTGCATGATGGAATCCCTCTTTGGGTGTTCTGTTTGTGTGGCTAGTTAGTTCAAGCTCTGGTGTGCTCAGAATCCCACCACTGATTATGTTTGTTCTGGATTCACTTGAGCAGAGTTCAAATACAAGTTGGTGTCAGGCATTGTGTGTACCTTTCTGGAACTACTACATCATTCACTGTCTGAGGCTGTATCTACTGAGCCTGGGTGTGTATGAAGGGGCCAATCTATATATATATAAAAATAAGTAATATGCAAATGAGGTCGATACTTCACCATGGTCACAACCATCTCAGGAGGAGGGGCTGGGCTCAGCCCTCAGCCTGAGAGAACAACACGCAGGCATGATCTGAGCCTGAGAGTTCAACAAAGAGGGGTGCCTGCTCTGAGCCTCCTCTACGCTGCTGGGAGCAGGCTCCCAGCGGACACACACACACACACACACACACACGGGGTGCCTGCTCTGAGCCTCTGAGGGTCTCCAGTGGACACACACACACACACAAAGGGTGCCTGCTCTGAGCCTCCGTGGCCTAAGCCATCAGTAGGACATCCCCTGAGGGCTTCTGGACTGTGAGAGGGGGAAGGCTGGGCTGATGGACCCCCAACCCCCAGTACATGATTTTTGTGCACTGAGCCTCTAGTCTGTATATAAGGGTCAGCTTCTTTCAGCTCAGATCTGGGGTAAGATCTGTAAAAGGTCAGGGACTTTCTGAGGTCCTCCTCTACCTGTCAGCTACTTTGCTTTTCTTTGAGATTGCCTTGTCTTCCTCCAAAGCTTCCCAAAGAAAGATTGTAGAGTTGAACCAGGCTGGCCATCACCCACAAGACCCTGCCACAGGTTGTGAGCTTGGTAATTGGGGTGGCTGGTTTTGGGCTGACAGGGCTAGTGGGTCCCATATTTTCAGGTCACATGGTCAGGCACTCAAAAAGAGGAAAATGACCCCTATGCCAGAGCCAAACCACCAGTCTTTGCCAGATTCTCTAATTCTAGCTCCCTCAGGTGAAGCATGCTGCACTTTCAAGTTAGGTGTAGCCAGTCATCCTCTCTGCAGGAGCAAGCTCCGCAGGATGGAGCCACTGGGGCTCAGAAGGGACAGATCAGAAAGGCATCTTATCGTAGGTGGTGCCATCCAGGCCTGCAGGAGTGGGCTGAGCACTTTATTCTAGTTCCAGACAATATCTTTTGAGGGAGAAACACTTTGAATGTCCCAGCTATGAATAGCCCTCTTCCCTTCATTTAACTGAGCTCAGCTTGGCAGATCCAAACAGTTTCCTGTTGGGGATGGTGCTAAGAAGCCCATAGGAGTGGGACAGGCACTTTTCCCCCTTCCCAGGATAGCTCAGGTTGAGCTCACAGGATTTAGCAGTGTCCCCTCCCATGATGTGGCCACATAACCCAGCACCCATCCATATGATCCATGGACAAAAGCCTCACTGAGGGTAATGGTACTCTGAAAGTCACAGCTCTGTGTGGCAGTCTGATATCCCTGCATGACTGAACTCAGCAGGGCAGGGCCACAGAGTGTATGGCAGGCCAAGTAATTCAACAGTTCATCAGGGAGGCATCAACTATGCAATTTAGGTGGGGAAGAATGGTCTTTTTTTAAAAAGCTACACAGTTAAATCACTGTCTGAGTCTCCTCCAAGAGCTTCTTCAGAAAATGTGCACCCTAAAGGGTATAGGCAGCAGACCTTTGTGAAGGACTTGAGCATGGTAGAGTGGTGTCACCAGTAGTTGGAAAACCAGCAGTACACTCCTCAAGCTGGTGCTGTAGCAATAGGAGTGCTTAATCCTGGGGAAGTGGTGTCTGGGTCTCTAGCAGACTCTCTTCTCTCCCAGGTGGAGTGAACCCTCACTGATTTTCACCACCAGATGCTATGCAGGCTCCTCTTCCCATATCTGTTGCTCTGGGTTGGGGATCCATGCATAGATATTAGATCTCCATGCTTCTGGGATGGACGGGGTTACAACCCACATATTCCTTGGCTTCTCAGTCACCGCCTATGAGTGTGGAGCCAGCCTTTTCCATATATCTGCTCGTCTTATCAATCTTTTCTTTAAATCCTTGATTATAATATCACAGTTCAGCTAGCCTTCAGTTGGTTATTCAGGTTGACTGTTGTAAATCCAGTTTGGTGCCAGGAACAGGTGAGTGTCACTTTTGCCCTCTCTGCGGCCATCTTGGAATCTCTTACATTTAAGTCTTTAATCTATTTTAAGTTTATTCTTATATGTGGTGTAAGAATATGTTCTATTTTCATTTTTTTGCATGTATATATCCAATTTTCCCTATACCATTTATTGAACAGATTTGTTACTTCAATGTATGTTCTTGCTTCATTTGTCAAATATCAATTGACCCTATGGGCATGGGTTTATTTCTGGGCTCTCTACTCAGTTACATTGATTTCTGTGTCTGTTTTTATGCCAATATCATGCTGTTTTGATTTCTATGGGCTTGTAGTATAGTTTGATATTATGTCTAGGCTCTTATCATCTTATATGCTTGCTAAATCTTTACTTTTTTTAGTTTCTTTTTACTTGTGGGGTTTAAAACTGGTCAGTATGAATACTTTTAGCAATGATAATTGTACTTTTCAAACTATCAAAGTTTGAAATAATAATTATTGATTTAATTTTACATTTTCTATATTGAAAACTTCCTATAAAGTTAATTTAAAATATTATATTATACTATATTGCATACTTTGTATTTTAGATTTTTTGTTTTTCTTGTATATAGAAATGCATTCCATATGTAATATATTTCAGATAAGAAAGTGAAATATTTTCTCTTCTATATTTTCATTGATAATTAAAAGTTTAGTATATACATCATACTTGCAAGAGTTTTTTCCTAAGTTGGGAGGGAATGGGTTGGGGATTGTGTTGACAGTTTTGAAAATGGGTGGAGTTAATAAGGAAAGCTACTAAAAAAGAGGTCTTGGAACAGAAAAAAACAAAACAAACAAACAGAAACAGGACAATTTGGGCAGTGTTTCAATGGCAATCTTTCATTTTGCCTGGGTGAGAATGTACTAAGAGGTCTCTATGATGATATGCATAACAGATCCTGCCCTTATACATCTACTTGCTTGGTGAGTAAAAGATGCAATGCTTAGATCTTCAGAATTAACAAATGCTTTTGCAAGCAGGAGGAGATTTATACCACTTCAGTGATATTTGAAGACTGTCATGTCAAATTCTGTCAGCATGATTATTGTATAAAAGCTACAGAAATTATGCTCATAATTATATTATTGTATTTTTAAATGGAGTGATGAGTAGGAAGAATCTTAATGTAAAGTGGAGAATAGATGACAGAAATTAAGCAAGACATAAAATATATTTAGATTGTTTTTGATAATTTACCCAACAATGGGAAAGGAGCAAATTACTTGCTTTATTAGTATTTATTTATTGAGTATAGGCTGCCTTTGATATCCTTTTGATACTCTTCCTCCCTCCTTCTCCTCCTCCCCTTTCTTTTCTTCTTCCTCTTCCTGCTCTTTTATCATCCATACAAAAACAAGGCTTTAGACTCGAGTATGCTTATCTGCCCTTTTTAGAGACATTACTTTGGTGAATCTGAATACAATTCTACTTGCATTCCTTTCTTGTATTTTTCAGTCTTGCCAACCCAAATTTAAATTTCCATCTACACTGGAATGCCAGGTCAACAATCATAAACCATGACATGATCACCCTAGTTCAGAACCATAGAAGCTGATCCTGTGCCAACTGCTGGAGAATAAATACCCCTTACCTTAAAAAAAAAAATTTAAATCAGAGCTTGGTAATTGACTATGGTGGAAGACAATAATTTTTTAATGTCAAAATTGTTATAGATTTTAATTTTATTTTCATTCTGAAATGAAATTGTGGAAAAATACATTTGGAATAAATGTGACTAAAGGACAACTTCCAAATAACCGTGTGCTATACTTTGGGTGACCAAATCTTTCATGTTCTGTGGCCTGTTATAACCTTAAATAACTATTATGTTAAGTGCTTTAAATGTTACTTAATATCTGTTTTAAGTAGCAGAAAATATATTACTTTTAATGTATTATCAAACATTGTCATATTTGTATTATTATTAATTAATTAAGTTATAATTGATTATTTAATACTCTTAAAGATTATAAAAATGATTCTTCAGTTACAAAAAAAAATATTCTTCACCTAATCTAACACCAGATGTTTTGTAATTCTAAAGATCAGAGAAGAAAAGCGCCAGCTCTGCTATTTCAGATATTTCACAGATCCTCAAGTCTCAAGATGAATCAGCTTTTTTAAGGAGTTCAAATGAAATTTCAGCTGATGAAGACCTATCCCCTTTAACTCCATCAGAGTCCCATGATAAATCATTTACAAGAGTGTTACCAAGCAATGAAATTCAAGATTTACAGTCTGTTGGAACATTGCTTCCAGGGAATGAAACAGTGGCATCACTCATTTCAACCCCTATTGTTTCTAAAAAAAAGCCAAGGGGTAGTGTTATCTCAAAGGTAAGGTGCAGTACAATAACTTGAGCACCATTTACTTTACTAGACTCCCTCAATATTTTGAATAAATGTTAATTTAAAACATCAATATTTTCTTAAGAAAAGGGAATTAAAAGTTTACCTTTTAATACTACCTATTTCATATTTATGATGTTTAAAGTAATATTTGGGAATCAAAATAATATTTTAACAAAAAAATTCTAATCTGTATTGACAAAGAAGTGTTTTAATTATAGTTTAAAGGATAAATTAAAAGATACACAATTTTTAATTGAAACAAAATAATTTAATTTTAGATTCAGAAACAGAATTTTATACATTAAGGTAATTATAAAAGCATAGTCATTTTTGAAATAATTTTGTAAACCTTATATAAGTCCTACAAAATTATCAGGATTGCTCTTGCTAAAATGATACTCATTAAGAAATCCTTAGGGCAACGTGCAGGGAAAATAGAAATAAAAAAAACAACATATTTGACATATATTCATAACATATTTTTACCATAGAAATTATTGAAGTGGACTTGTGGCCTGGGAAAATAATTTTTTAAGTCATTTTAGTTTGCTAGAAATTGATGCAGACTAAAATATAAACTAGAATTATAATACATAATTATTAATTGATTATAATTATTAATTGCTTGAGTTCTCTTCACATTATTACATGTTCCAAATGCTTCTCAGATCTATGAATTGTTCTCATTTTTAAATTTAATACATTCAGGAAATAAAAGTAAACTCTTTCTGCAATGACATTGTAGATATGAATAAAATAACTTTCTCTCTCTAAAAGAAGGTAATTAGAGTTTGAAGATATATCATTTGTAATCATCATACCTTTTGTTATTAAGGCTTATATTTTAGAAGAGAAATTACAAAGTAAAAGTGAAAAACAAACTTACCAAGAAGAAAGAGAATTTCAAGGTAAAAATATTTTTTTATAAGGTAAAAATATGAGTGATTATGTGTTTCCCTGGTATAATCCTATATAATGAAAGCCTAATATGCTAAGTGACTGGTCATCTGGTCAGCTGTTCAACCAATCAAAGAGTAATATGCTAATGATATGCTAAGGCTACTCAACCGCTTGCTATGATGTGCACTGACTACCAGAGGGCATATGCTCCAACTGGTAGGTTAGCTTGCAGCTGGGGTCCAGCCGATCTGAAATGAGAGAGAGGAGCTGGGCATGCCCTGGAGCCCTCCTGCAGTCCCTCCCCAGATGGCCAACTTTCTGCTTCCCTCCCAGGCTCCAATCGTGCACTGGTGGGGTCCCTCGGCCTGGCATGCACCCTCTTGCAATCCAGGACTCCCGGGGGATGTCGGAGAGCCAGTTTTGGCCTGATCCCACAGGCCAGGCTGAGGGACCCCACTGGTGCACAAATTCCTGCACCAGGCCTCTAGTTATAAATAAATGAAGAAAGGACATTATTAAATATAGAAATAACTCCTTAGATAGACAAAAGATTATCTAGAAATATATTGATCAATATGTAAAAATTATTTTGATGAGTTAATATTACTCAGTTTGTTTAAACTAAGATCTGGGCAAAAAGAAGTGATAGCTTTGCCTTAAACCAAATAACAGTATTTAGCATTATGAATTCTTTTTTTTTTTTAATATATTTTATTGATTTTTTACAGAGAGGAAGGGAGAGAGATAGAGAGTTAGAAACATCGATGAGAGAGAAACATCAATCAGCCGCCTCCTGCACATCTCCCACTGGGGATATGCCCGCAACCCAGGCACACGCCCTTGACCGGAATCGAACCCGGGACCCTTGAGTCCGCAGGCCGACGCTCTATCCACTGAGCCAAACCGGTTTCGGCGATGAATTCTTTTTTTTAACAGTTTTTTCCTTTATTGATTAAGGTATTACAAATGTGTCTTTATACCCCCATTATCCCCCCATCCCCCCACTCATGCCCTCACTCCCCAGTGTCTGTATCCATTGGTTATGCTTATATGCATGCATACAAGTCCTTTGGTTGATCTCTCCCTCCCCTGCCTTCCCTCTGAGGTTTGAGCATCTGATCAATGCTTATCTGTCTCTAGATCTATTTTTGTTTATTGGTTTATGTTATTCATTATAATCCACAAATGAGTGAGGTCATGTGATATTTATCTTTCTCTGAGTGACTTATTTCACTTAGCATAATGCTCTCCATTTCCATCCATGCCGTTGCATATGGTAAGAGTTCCTTCTTTTTTACAGCAGCATAGTATTCCATCGTGTAGATGTACCACAGTTTTCTAATCCATTCATCTACTGATGGGCACTTAGGCTGTTTCCAGATCTTAGCTATGGTGAATTGTGCTGCTATGAACATATGGGTGCATATATCCTTTCTGATTGGTGTTTCTGTTTTCTTGGGATATATTCATAGAAGTGGGATCACTGGGTCAAGTGGAAGGTCCATTTTTAGTTTTTTGAGGAAACTCCATACTGTTCTCCACAGTGGCTGCACCAGTCTGCAATCCCACCAGCAGTGCATGAGGGTTCCTTTTTTTCTGCATCCTCTCCAGCATTTGTCATTTGTTGGTTTGTTGATGATAGCCATTCTGACAGGTGTGAGATGATGCCTCATTGTCGTTTTGCTTTGCATCTCTTGGATAATTAGTGACTTTGAGCATGTTTTCATATGTCTCTTGGCCTTCCTTATGTCTTCTTTTGAAAAGTATCTGTTGAGGTCCTTTGCCCATTTTTTGATTGGATTGTTTATCTTTCTTTTGTTAAGTTGTAAATGCTAGAGATTAAACCCTTATTGGTGATATTAGCAAATATGTTCTCTCATGCAGTGGGCTTTCCTGTTGTTTTATTGATGGTTTCTTTTGCTGTGCAGAAGCTTTTTATTTTTATGTAGTCCCATTTGTTTATTTTCCCTTTAGTTTCCATTGCTCTAGGAGTGGTATCAGTGAAGCAATTGTTTTGGCATAGGTCTGAGATTTTGCTGCCTTTGGATTCCTCTAATATTTTTATGGTTTCCTGTCTTATGTTTAAGTCCTTTATCCATTTATTTTGTGTATGGTGTAAGATGGTGGTCTAGTTTCATATTTTTGCATATGTCTGTCCAATTTTCCCAGCACCATTTACTGAAGAGACTGTCTTGACTCCATTGTATATTCTTTAATCCTTTGTCAAATATTAATTAAGCAAAGTGGTTTGGGTCTATTTCTGAGTTCTCTATTCTATTCTCTTGATCTATATGTCTGTTCTTGTGCCAGTACCACGCAGTTTTGAGAACAGTGGCTTTGTAATACATCTTGATATCTGGTATTGAGAGCCCTCCTACTTTCTTCTTCTTTCTCAGGATCACTGCAGCTATTTTTTTTTATTCCAGATGAATTTTTGGAGAGTTCTTTCTAGATCTGTGAAATATGCTGTTGGTATTTTAATCAGAGTGCATTGAATCTATAGATTGCTTTTGGTAGTATGGACATTTTAATGATGTTGATTCTACCAATCCATGAACACAGTATGTTCTTCCATCTGTTTATGTCTTCCTCTATCTCTTTTTTAAACTTCCTGTAGTTTTCTGCGTACAGGTCTTTTACCTCCTTAGTTAAGTTTATTCCTAGGTAGCTTAATTTTTTGAGGGGCAATGGTAAATGGGATTTCTTTTTTAGCCTCTCTTTCTGTAAGTTCATTATTGGTGTGTAGAAATGCCATAGATTTCTTGGAGTTAATTTTGTATCCTGCTACTTTGGCAAATTCATTTTTTAAGTCTAATAATCTTTTGATGGAGTCTTTAGGGTTTTCTAAGTACAGTTTCATGTCATCTGTAAATAAGGACACTTTTACTTTTCCAATTTGGATGCCTTTTATTTCTTCTTCTTGTCTGATTGCAATGGCTAGTACCTCCAGTACTATATCAAACAGGAGTGGTTAAAGTGGCATCCCTGTCTTGTTCCTTCCTGTTCTTATTGAAAATTGTTTTAGTTTTTCCCCATTAAGTAGGATGTTGGCTATGGGTTTGTCATATATGGCTTTTATTATGCTGAGGTATGATCCTTCTATTCCCACCTTGCTGAGAGTTTTTATTAAGAAAGGGTGCTGGATTTTCTCAAATGCTTTTTCTGTATCAATTATGACTATGTGATTTTTATCTCTAAATTTGTTTATGTGATGTATCACATTTATTGATTTGCCGATATTGTACCATCTTTGCATCCCCAGGATAAATCCTACTTGGTCATGGTGTATGATCTTTCTGATCTACTGCTGGATCCGATTTGCTAGAATTTTGTTGAGGATTTTGGCATCTATGTTCATGAGGGATATTGGCCTGTAATTCTCTTTCATTGTGTTGTCTTTATATGGTTTTGGTATTAGGTTGATGTTGGCTTCATAGAATGAGCTTGAAATTGTTCCTTCTTCTTGAATTATTTGGAATAGTCTGAGGAGGATAAGTTTTAGTCCTTCCTTGAATGTTTGGTAAAACTCCCCTGTGAAGCCGTGTGGCCCCTGGTTTTTGTTTGCTGGAAGCTTTTTGATGAGTGCGTCAATTTCTTCCATAGTTATCGACCTATTCAGGTTTTTAGATTCTTCCTGATTGAGTTTTGGAAGGTTGTATTTTTCTAGGAATATGTTAATTTCCTCCAGGTAGTCTAGTTTGTTGGAGTAAAGTTGTTCATAGTATTTTTTAACAATCCTTTGTATTTCTGTGGGGTCTATTGTTATTTTGTCTCTTTCATTTCTGATTTTGTTTATTTGGGTCCCATTTCTTTGCTTCTTGGTGAACCTGGCTAGAGGGTCATCAATCTTGTTTTTCCTTTCAGAGAACCAGCTCTTGGTTTCACTGATCTTTTGTATTGTTGTTCTGGTCTCTAAGTCATTTATTTCTGCTCTGATCTTTATTATTTCCTTCCTTCTAGATACTGTGGGATTTTCTTGTTGCTCTTTCTAATTCTTTAAGTTGCAAGGTTAGATAATTTATTGCCAGTTTTTCTTGTTTTTTGAAGTAGGCCTGCAGAGCTATGAAATTCCCTCTCAGAACTGCTTTCATTGTGTCACATAGATTTTGGATTGTTGTGTTTTCATTGTCATTTGTTTCCAGGAGGCTTTTTATTTCTTCTTTGATCTCTTTGGTAACCCAAACATTGTTTAATAGCATGCTATTTAGCCTTCAAGTGTTTGATTTTCTTCATTGTGTTTATTGTAGTTGATTTCTAGTTTTATGCCATTGTGATATGAGAAGATGCTTGTTATGATTTCTATCCTCTTGAATTTGAAAAGACTTTGCCTGTGCCCTAATATGTGGTCTATCTTTGAAAATGTGCCATGTGCACTGGAGAAGAATGTATATTCTGAATTTTTGGGGTGAAATATTTTGAAGATGTCAATTAAGTCCATCTGATTTAGTGACTCATTTAGGATTGCTGTTTCTTTGTTGGTTTTTTGATTAGAGGATTTATCCACTAGTGTCAGTGGAGTATTAAAGTTCCCTACTATGACTGTATTGCTATTGATCTCTCCCTTGATATTTCAGAAATTATTTTATGTATTTGGGTGCTCCTGTATTGGGTGCATATATGTTTACCAAAGTTATATTTTCTTCTTGAATTGCTCCCTTTAGTATTATGTAGTAGCCTTCCTTATCTCTTGTTATGGCCTTTACTTTGAGGTCTATTTTGTCAGATATAAGTATTGCAACCCCAGCTTTTTTCTCATTTCCATTTGCCTGAAAAATTTTTTTCCATCCCTTCACTCTCAGTCTGTGTGAGTCCTTTGTTTTGAGATGTGTCTCTTGCAGACAGCAAATATATGGGTCATGTTTTCTTATCCATTCAGCTACCCTAAGTCTTTTGATTGGAGAATTTATTCCATTTACGCTTTTTTTAAAAATATATTTTATTGATTTTTTACAGAGAGGAAGGGAGAGAGATAGAGAGTTAGAAACATCGATGAGAGAGAAACATAGATCAGCTGCCTCCTGCACACCCCCTACTGGGGATGTGCCCACAACTCAGGTACATGCCCTTGACCGGAATCGAACCTGGGACCTTTCAGTCTGCAGGCCAACGCTCTATCCACTGAGCCAAACCGGTTTCGGCTTATTCCATTTACGTTTGATGTTATTATTGATATGTACTTGTTTGTCATCATTTTTATTCTTAATGTTTGCATTTCTTCTTGCCTTTTTGTTTCTTCTTTTTACAGCAGCCCCTTTAGCATTTCTTGCATTGCTGGCTTGGTGGTAATAAACTCAGCCCTTTTTTGTCTGTGAAGCTTTTGATTCCACCTTCAATTTTGAATGATAGCCTTCCTGGCATAGTATTCATGTGTTCAGTCCCTTGCTTTGCATCACTATGTATATTTCATTCCATTCCTTTCTGGTCTGGTGTGTTTCTGTTGAGAAATCAGTTGATATTCTAATAGGATGTCCCTTGTAGGTAACTTTCTGTCTCTCTCTGGCAGCCTTTAAAATTCTTACTTTGTCGTTGACATTTGACAGTTTAATTATGATGTGTCTTGGTGTCAGTCTTTTGGGGCTCATCTTGTTCCTAAACACTATGCACTTCTTGCACTTCTTGTACTTGCGTAGTTTTTTTTCTTGCCAATATCAGGGAAGTTCTCTGTCATTATTCCTTCACACAGGTTTTCTATTCCTAGCTCCACTTCCTCTCTTTCTGGTATCCCTATTATTTGACTGTTGTTTCGTTTTGTGTTGTCCCAAAGCTCCCTTAGGCTCTCCTCTTGCTCTTTAAGTTTTCTTTCCATTTTCTGCTGTTTTTATCAGTTTTTTCCTACCCTGTCTTCTAATTTGCTGATGCAGTCCTCAGCCTCTTCTAGTCTACTGTTTAAGCCTTCCATTGTGTTCTTTATTACAGTTATGTTGTTCTTCCTTTCCTCTTGGTTCCTTTTCATGTTGGTGACATTCTCATTCAGCTCCTTATAATTTTTGTTAGTTTTTTGTGTTTCTCATTGAATTGTGTGTATTTGTCATCCTGCCGTTTGAGCATCCTTACAACCATTACTCTGAATTCTTTCTCTGATATGTTACTAACCTCAATTTCATTTAATTCCCTTTCTGGTGATTTCTCTTTTTCTTTCCTTTGGGGATTGCTTTTTTGTCTTCTCATTTTTGCTGTAATATTTAACTGTAGATCCGTTTGCTTTGCTACCCAGGTTCTTTTGGGGATGATGCTACTGGTGTGATCTCTCAAGTCTCCTGGGCTTGGTAATCTAGCGTAGTTCCCTACTTGAGCTATTTGGGTTCTCTTGATGTAGGTTTGCGAGCTGGAAAGGTGCAACTGCGGTGTCTATAAGTCAGCAGTTGTGGAAGGGGTGTCACAATTTTTGCTGTCTTGCACCCTTGGTTGAAATTGTGTGTGCCCAGCAGGGATTCACAGTGGCACCCAGGAACTGTCTGTTGGGGTGGTGGGGCTCAGGAGGCCTCTGCTCTGGAAAGGCGTGACTGTGGTTTCCAGAGTTCATTAGTTTTGTGGTGGGTAGACTCATCTTTTGCTGCTGTCCGTGATTGGCTCATGGACAGCAGTGGCGGCTCACAGGAGCGCCTACGGTGCATTTGCCAACAGGGTGTAGTGACGCACTCTGAAGGGCCTTGGTGCTAAAGCCACGGGATTGCCGTGTCTGTGGGCAGGTATCCCAGAAGAAGGAATTCAGCGTTTCTACAGCCCAGCAGTGCGCCCCTGTTTGTATAAGTGCATGCCCAGCAGGGGCTCACAGCAGTGCCCAAGGGCTGCCTGCAGAGGCATGGGATTCGGAGGCCTGCACGCTGGAAAAGTATGTGCCTGTAGTGTCCAGAGTTCTGCAGCTGTGGGGTTGGAAGACTCAGTTTTTGCTGCTGCACCTGTGGTGGATATGTGTGCGCTCCCAGTGGCAGCTCAAAGTGGTACCCGCGGTGCCTTTGCCAGCGCGGCAGTGCACTGAAGCATTCTAATGGGCCCTGGCACTGAAGCGACGTAATCGAGGCATCTGTGGGCAGGTGTCCAGGATGAATGAATTCAGAATTTCTACTGCCGGGGAGTGCGTCCTTGTTTGTCCAAGATCACACCCAGCCGGGGATCACAGCAGCTCCCCAGAGTGCCCTGTGGATAGATGAGCTCAGGATGCCTGCTCTTTGGCAATGCATGACTGTTGCAGTGCCTCTGCTGGCACAGAACTCTGACGCACTCTGAGGGGCCCTGGCACTGAAGTTGCTCAGCTGGGTTGTCTGGAAGAGGGAATTCAGATTTTCTACTGTGGGGCAGCACACCCATGTCTGTACAAAAATCACACCCAGCAGGGGCCTCACAGTAGCTTCCCAAAAGCTGCCTATGGAGTGGTGTGCCCTGGAAGTCTGCGTCCTAGAAACACTTCAATGTTGGAAATGCACAAATGTGGCATCCAGAGGATTGCCACTGGGAGGGGGAAGTTGCACTTACTACTGTGGGAGCAGTGCACCTTTGGAGGTGGAGGTCCCAGGGTCCGTGGGTCTGTGGGTGGGGCAGCAGGATTTTGGCTGGAGTGGCTGCTGGGTCGCGGGCAGTGTCCAAGGCTTGTCTGGGTGGTTATGCTGATGAGTTCCTAGAAGAAGCCACTCTCCCCTTCAAGATGGTGTGGTCTTTATGCTCGAGTCCTGCAGTCTGGGGAGTGCCCGCAGTAGTGGTAGTCTCTCCCTGTCCAAGAGAGCCTGATCTGAGCATTATGAATTCTTAACATAATATACCAAAAATTTATTAGGGCATAGCAGAGAGAGAGAGAGAGAGAGAGAGAGAGAGAGAGAGAGAGGATGAGTTGTGGTATAAATAATTAATACTTTAACTAGATTTTTAGGTGTTTGATATAAAATATATTTTAAAACAATGGTTAATTTGTTCTTCCTTTCAAACATATAGAGCTTTTACTAGTATAACCAACCCACATGTTATTGCATTGTACTTAACTTTGAAAATAAAATTCAGTAGTTCTGATGTACTTAGTGTGCAGGAGTATCACTCTTCTATTGTACTTTGATTTTGAATTTAAAAGTGTCTGTATAGTTTCACCTATGATGATTGGTTATCTGAGATAAATATTCTTTTTTAAAAGAATATTTTCTTTAATTCCTCAAAGTGTAATCACCAAGGGATTCGGGCTGCCTGACACTACTCTAGCCAATTAAGCAGAGATAGGGTTGAATCATATATGAGCGTTTGTTTCAATAATGCCAGCAGTATGGGAGAGCAGCAGGTCATTCACAAAAATCTGCTGTGCCCCTTATTATAAGCCAACTGCTTATATTGGGCAGAAGGACAAAATTACATGAGGAAGCAGGAATTACAGGTATGGGAATGTGGGCATGGCATAATCATTACAGATTACAAGTCATGCAGGCTGGGGGAAGAGGGGGCAGGTTACAGAGAGGGAGCACCTCTGGGCACCCTGGATGCCCCAGGACCAGATTACAGGCAATGGGGCAGGAAGTTATAAAGAGAAGGTGCTTCCAGGACTAGGTGCCACTAGGTTGTGAATCTTTCCACAAGGGTAGGCAGTTCTCTGAAGGAGGACAGACTGCATTCCCATGTTAGCTCCCATGTCTCAGGGTGCACAACACTCAGTGATGTTAGAATGTGCTTTTGCTAATCAAAACAGAACCATCATGGTTAACAGAGAATGCTTAATATTTCTTATAATTGTAGCTGGTCCCCAATATATGCTATTTTTGCCCCTAACAAAAGGACTGGTGGATTTTTTGAAATAATTCATTAGAGTCAACAAATACCATTTCTGAAAATATGAGGGTAGAGTCAAAGATTATTTTCTAACAGATCTCTAAGGTCATACTTATTCCCCTTGTACATTGGACATCCTTTGTTTACTTTTTAAAAAAATTTCCAATTATAGCTGATAGTCAATATTATATTAGTTTCAGGTGTACAACATAATGATTAGACATTTAGATAACTTATGTAGTGATCCCCCCAATAAGTCTAGTATCCATCTTGACACCATACATTAGAATACTAGAGGCCCCGGCACATGAAATTTGAATGTGGGTATGGTTCCTAGGCCTGGCCTGAGATCAGGGTCATCTTCTCTGGCTGCTCAAAGCCGGCGCTGCCACCCACCCCCAGTTCCCCATTTGCCGTTGGGCAATGGGAGCCTGCTGGCCAGGGCGGGGAATGAGAGGTCGGTTCTTCCCCCGCAACTTGCCTGCCCCAACCCCACTGCATGTCACCCTCTGTGTGTGGGGTGACTGTGAGGCAGGGGCCTTGGCCTGGCACTGTCCATGTCCCCCTGCACCCACTCCTGGCTCCCCATTCGCCATTGGGTAATGGGAGCCTTGTGGCCAGGGAAAGGGACTGAGAGGTGTTCAGTGTGCCTCATATTGACTGGTCAAGCGGTCATTCTGGTCATTCTGCTGTTAGGGTCAATTTGCATATTACCCTTTTATTATATAGGATTATTGACTATTTCCTATGCTATACTTTATATCCCTGTGACTATTTTATAACTGCAAATTTGTACTTCTTAATCCTTTCACCCTTTTCACCTAACACCTAACCCCAAACCCATCTGACAATCATTAGTTTGTTTGCTGTATCTGAGTTTGTTTCTGTTCTGTTTGTTTATTTTGTACTAAAGGCCCAGTGCATGAAATTTGTGCATTGGGGGGTGGGGTGTCTCTCAACGTGGCCTGCACCCTCTCCAATCTGTGACACCTCAGGGGATGTCCTACTACCTCTCACAATCCGGGACTGCTGGCTCCTAACCACTCACCTGCCTGTCTGCCTGATCACCCCTAACCCCTCTGCCTGCCTGCCTGCCTGATTGCCCCTAACTGCCTCCCTGCTGGCCTGATCACCCCTAACTATTCCTCTGCTGGTCTGATCTCCTCTAACTTCCTCTGTCTCACCCCACACCCAGGACCCGGGATTCCCTCCCTCTGACCAGCCACAGGCACCCAGGATCTGGGCTGGTTTCACCTGGGCTGGCCACAGCCACAGGGGACTGTGGGCAGGCGACTTTGCACAGGCCTCAGCCACAGGTGCCTGGGACTGTGGGGTGGGCTGCTTGTCCCTTTCCTGGGCCGCAGGTGCAGACACAGCCATTGGTGCCTGGGACCACGGGGACTGTGGGGTGTGTGGTTGTCCCTCTTCTGGGCCGCAGGCTGGCTGGTCTCCATTCCTTATCTCATGAGCTCATTGTGCCTGGCTGGTCCCTATTCCTCTCTCCCCACTGTTGACTGTCTGAGTCATTACAGCGAGAGGGCGTGACAACCATTTGCATATTAGGTCTTTATTATATAGGATTTTAGATTCCACAAATAATTGAAATCATATGGTAATTGTCTTTCTCCATTTGACATATTTCACTTAGCATAATATGCCCTAAGTCCATCTATGTTGTCGCTAGTGGTAAAATTTCATTATTTTTTACTATGGCTGAATAATATTACTCTTATTATGGTCATGATGTTTTCTTTTGTTCAGAATTTATTATGAATTTTCAATCAGCAGTTGAGATAAATTTTATCAATAGACTGAATTTTTTTATTATGGTAAAATATACATAATATTAAATTTGCCATTGTAATAATCTTTATGTAAATATGAGGGTAGAGTCAAAGATTATTTGAATTATGTATACAATTCATTGGCATTAATTATATTCACAGTATTGTTCAACCATCACTACATCAATTTCCACAACTTTTCACCACCCCAAAAAGAAACTCATTAAATATGTATCATCCCTTTCTGCCTCCATCCAGCTTCTGATAACCTCTAATTTGCTTTCAGTTTCTATGAACATGCCTATTATATTGGAGTCATGTAATAATTGTCTTTTTCTGTCTGGACTATTCACTTAGCGTAGGTTCATCTGCATTGCAGCATGTATCATAATTTCATTACTTTTAATGTTGAATATTATTTCATCGTATGTAAATATCACATTTTCTTTATTCATTCATCTGCTGATGAACATTTGGGTTGTTTCCACCTTTTGCTTATAGGGAATAATGCTGCTATAAACATGTTGTACAGAATCTGTTTCAATCTACATTTTCAATAGTTTTGAGTAGAAGTGTAATTGTTAGTTTATATACTAATTATAAGTTTGGCTCTTTGAGGAACTGCCCAACTATTTTCCACAGTGGCTATACCATTTTACATTCCCATCAGCAATGTATAAGGATGCATATCCTTGTCAACATTTGCTCTTCTTTTTCTTTATAGTTATTTAGTAGGTAGAAATTATATCTAGTTGTGATTTTGATTTTCATTTTCCTAATTACTAAAAGTGGTATCTTTATGTTTGCTGACTGATAATTTGTGTATCTCCTTTGGAAAATGTCTATTCACCCATTTTTTTAAAAAAATATATATGAGTATTTATTCCAATACTGTTGGCAGTATAGGAGAGCAGCAGGCCATCCACAAAAATCTGCTTTGCCACTCTCTCTCTCCTCCCCCAACTCCCATAAGGCAGCTGCTTATATTGGGTAGGACAAAGATTACATGGAGAAGTAGAAATTACAGGCATGGAGAAGTAGGCAATGCGGGCTGGGGCAGGACTCCATTGTTTGGGCAACAATGTTGTTAATCTTTCCATGATTATAGACAGTTCTTAAATGAGAATGGACCACATTCCTAAGTTGACTCCAAGGTCCAAGGTTGACTCCCAGGCCCAAGGTTGATTCCCAGTTCCCAGCAGCATACAATACCCAGCCAGGTTAAAATGTCCTCTCTTTAATCAGAACAAGGTAATCAAGGTTAATAAAGCATGAATAATATTTCTTATAACTATAGCTAGTCCTCAATATTCTATTTTTTGCCCCTAACATTTCCCCACTGCTATTTCTATCATCTCATATCTATGAGATTAATTTTAGATGGAGAGTCTCATCCTACTTGAAAGCAGTTCCTAGGGATGGAATTCAGGGAATGCAGGATCTAAAAAAAGAGGAAGACATTGAATACAGCAGCAAACAATTATACTATAAAAAATAAACAGGAGAAAAATTAAAAGGAATTCCTACAACCCAGACAGGTTGGGTAGCCAAGAAGTTAGCTTGGATACGTCAAATCCAAAAAACCCTTCTCATTGTTTTACCTTGGAGATGGCTTCCTTATTTTGTTGAATGTTGTTTTCTATCAATTGACAATTGCCAGAAAGCTTAAAACAACACATTCCTTTAAGTTCCTCACAACTGTGGTTATGCTGCAAAAGCAAATAATCTATTGTTGCCATTTTCTCTTGAACTGGCTCCCTGATCTGGCTCAGCTCTTTATTTATCCCATGTATAGCTTTGGAATTGGCATTCAGGACCCACTACCTAGGAATGTGCCCTTAACCGGAATTCAACCCAGGACCCTTCACTTTGCAGGCCAAACCTGCTAGGGCTGTCTTTTAACTTTTGGTTAAATTTATTTATAGGTATTTGATTTTATTGATGCAATTGTAAATGGGTTTGTTTTTTTTAGTTTCCCTTTCTGATAATTCATTACATATATATCCTATCTAATAAAAGAGAAACATGGTAATTAGCCATACCTCCACTACCCTTCCCATTGGCTAATCAGGGCGATATGCAAATTAACTGCCAGCCAAGATGGCGGCCGGCAGCCATGTACTGAAGTGAACAGGGAGGCTTGCTTGCTCCAGTGACGGCGGACTCCAACGTTCCCAGCCTGACTTGCCGGCCTCTCAGCTGCAACTCTAAGCAACTATGTTGCAAATATAGAAGCTAAACAAAACCCCAGAAACCTGCTTTAGTCAGCCGGGCTTCAGCCAGCCGGACCGCAACATTGTATCAAATACAGAAGGTAAAAACAAAGGCCAGAAACCTGCTTTCAGCAGCCTAGGCCTCAGAGCTAAAGCTGGCACAGAATAAAAAAAAGAAAGAAAAAAAGAAGCGGTTGGGAGCTTCAGTCACCCGCAAGCCTGAAAATGGACCTCAGCCGCTCAGTCAGACTGGCCAGGCACCCCAGTGGGGACCCCCACCCTGATCCAGGACACCCTTCAGGGCAAACCAGCTGGCCCCCACCCATGCACCAGGCCTCTATCCTATATAGTAAAAGGGTAACATGCCTCCCGGCACCGGGATCAGTGGAGCCGTGTGGCTCCCGGCACTGGGATCAGCGTGACAGGGGGCAGTGCCCCAACCCCCTGATCGCCCTGCGGCTTGTGTGTGACAGGGGGCGGGGCCACAAACCTCCCTATCCGTCTTGCTCTGTTCTTGACAGGGGAAGGTGCCCCAACCCCCTGATCAGCCCTGCTCTGTGCCTGATAGTGGGGACGCTCCCCAACCCCCTGATCGCCCTGCGGCTCTGTGTATGAAAGGGTGCAGCACCCTAACCCCCTGATCGGCCATGCTCTGTGTGTGACAGGGTGCAGGGCCCCAACCCCCTGATCGGCCCTGCCCTGAGTGTGACAGTGGCGGCGCCCCAACCCCCTGATCGGCCCTGCTCTGTGTGTGACAGGGGGCGGTGCCCCAACTCCCCTATCGGCCCTACTCTGTGAGTGACATGGGGGAGCTCCTCAACCCCCTGATGGGCCCTGCTCTGTGCATGACAGGGGGAGCTCCTCAACCCCCTGGTCCGCCCTGCTCTGTGTGTGACAGGGGGCGGTGCCCCAACTCCCCTATTGGCCGTACTCTGTGAGTGACGGGGGGAGCTCCTCAACCCCCTGATGGACCCTGCTCTGTGCGTGACAGGGGGGAGCTCCCCAACCCCCTGATGGGCCCTGCTCTGTGCATGACAGGGGGCAGCGCCCCAACCCCCTGATCCGCCCTGCTCTGTGTTTGACAGGGGGTGGTGCCCCAACTCCCCTATTGGCCGTACTCTGTGAGTGACAGGGGGGAGCTCCTCAACCCCCTGATCAGCCCTGCTCTGTGTGTGACAGGGTACGGAGCCCCAACACCCCCGATGGGCCCTGCTCTGTTCATGACAGGGGGCAGCGCCCCAACCCCTTGATTGGCCCTGCTCTGTGCATGACAGGGGGTGGCACCACAACCTCCCCATTGACCCTGCCTTGAGTGTGACAGGGGGCGGTGCCCCAACCCCCCAATCGGCCATACCCTGAGCGTAACTAGGGGTGGCATCGCAACCTCCCGATCTGCCCTGCTCTGTGCATGACAGGCGGCAGTGCCCCAACTCCCCCATCGGTCCTGCTCTGAGCCCGACCAGGGGCTGCACCTAGGGATTGGGCTTGCCCTCTGCCACCCAGGAGCAGGCCTAAGCCAGCAGGTCATTATCTCCTGAGGGGTCCCAGACTGCAAGAGGGCACAGGATGGGCTGAGGGACCCCCTTTCCCTCCCGAGTGCACAAATTTTTGTGCATCAGGCCTCTAGTATATATATATTAAAGGCTAAGTCACCATCCGACCAGCTGGTAGGTATGAAATGCACTGACCACCAGGGGGCAGATGCTCAATGCAGGAGCTGCCAAGCTGCGGTGACTTGACAGCGGCAGTTCTCGGGTGACGCACCCCAGAACCAGAGAGGAGGAAGCCAGATTCTGGGTGCGTCACCCGAGAACCACCCTCTTGCAATCCGGGACTCCTCAGGGGATGTTGGAAAACTGGTTTCGGCCTTATCCCTGCAGGCCAGACCAAGGGACCACACCTGCCGGAGGGACCCCACTTACTCCGCAGACACCCTTCGAGCCACGGCGTTGTTCCAGGTGTGGCTGTCAGGGCAGGGGCCACGGTAGGTTGGCTCCAAGGCCTGTTCCACCTGTCTCGCCCTGTCCCACCCTGCTGGCCACCTTCTAATTAATTTCCTTTCAATGTGCATGAATCTGTGCTCTGGGGCACTAGTTGGTGTATAAAAATGCAAGTGGTTTTTGAGTATTAATTTTGAATCCTGCTACTTCACTGAATTCATATATCAGTTCTGGTAGTTTTTTGGTGGAATCTCTAGAATTCTTTTTATACAGTATCATGTTATCTGAAAATTACTACAGTATTGCTTATTTCTTTCCAATGTGGGTGTCTTTTATTTCTTCTTTTTGTCTAATTGCTGTGATTAGGGCTTCCAGTACTGTGTTAAATAATAACGGTGAAAGAAGACAGCTCTGTCTTGTTTCTGATCATGAGGGAAATGCTTTTTAATTTTTTGAGTATGATGTTGGCTATGGGGTTGTCATATATGGCCTTTATTATGTTGAGGTATGTCTCCTCTATTCCCACTTTGCTGAGAGATTTTTTAACCATAAGTGGGTAATGGATTTTTGTCAAATGCTTTTCAGCATTTCTGATTATGATTATATCATTTTATCCTTCATTTTTATATTTTTAAAATTTTTAAATAATGCATTTTATTGATTTTTTACAGAGAAAAAGGGAGAGGGATAGAGAGTTAGAAACATCGATGAGAGAGAAACATTGATCAGCTGCCTCCTGCACACTCCTCACTGGAAATGTGCCTACAACCAAGGTACAAGCCCTTGACTGGAATCAAACCTGGGACCTCTCAGTCTGCAGGCCAATGCCCTATCCACTGAGCCAAACCAGTCAGGACTATCCTTCATTTTTCTATGTCGTGTTTCACATTTATTATTGGAAGATATTGTACCAAACTTGTTTCTGAGAAATAAATCTTACTTGATCCTGGTGCATGATCTTTTTACTATATTGTGGAATTCCATTTGTTGATATTTTGTTGAAGATTTTTGCATCTATGTTCATCAGAGATATTATGTCTTTAATTTTCCTTTTTGTTGTTTCTATATCTGGATTTTGAACTAAGATAATGTTGGCCTTGTAAAATGAAATCATCCTCTGGAATTTTTGGGAATAGTTTGAGAAGGATAGGTGTTAGTCCTTCTGTGTATGTTTACTAAAATTTACCTGTGAAGCCATCTGGCCCAAGGCTTTCTTTGCTTGGAGATTTTTATTTATTTATTACTGCTTTGATTTTGTTGGTTGTATTTTTTTTCATATTTTCCATTTCTTATTGATTTAGTTTTGGAAGATTATAAGTACCTGGTAATTTATCCATTTATTCCAGATTGTCCAATTTGTTGCCATATGGTTGTTTGCAATATTTTATTACAACCTTTTGTATTTCTGTGGTGTCAGCTATCACTTCTTCAATTTTTTATTTCATTGATCTGAATCCTCTTTCTTTTTTTTCTTGATGAAAAGGTTTATCAATCTTGTTTATTTTTTTAGAGAATGAATCCGTGGTCTGATTGATCTTTTGTATTTTTTTAGAATTTATTTTATTTATTTATGCTCTGATCTTAATTATTTTCTTTCTTCTACTCACTTTGGACTTTTCTTTGTTGCTATTTTCTAGTTCCTTTAGGTATGAGGTTAGATTGTCTATTTGACATTTTTCTTACTTTTTGAAGTAGGTCGGTATTGCTATGAATTTGCTTCTTAGGACTGCTTTCACTGTGTGTTGTGTTTTCATTTCAATTTGTCTCAAGGTAATTTTAAAAATGTCCTTAGCTAAAAATATGTTTTTATTGATTTTAGAGAAAGGAAGGGGATGAGAGAGAAACATCAATGTGAGAGAGAAACAGATCAGTTTTCTCCTATGCATTCCCTGATGGGGGATCCAACCTACAATCTAGTTATGTGCCCTGACCAGGAATTGAACCTGAAACCTTTTGATGCATGAGATGATGGTTTAACCAACTGAGCCACGTGGCCAGGGCTCAAGGTAACTTTTGATTATTTTTCTTGATCTTATTGTTAATCCATTCATTGTTTGGTAACATGCTATTTTCCTACATGTCTTTGTGTGTTTTTCAGTTTTTTTGTAATTATTAGTTTCATAACATGTGGTCAGAGAAGATACTTGATATGATTTCAAGCTTCTTAAATTTATTGAATCTTATTTGTGGCCTAACATGTGGTCTATCTTAGGAAATGTTCTATGTGCACTTGAAAAGATTATATATTTTGCTGCTTTGGAGTGAAATGCTCTGAAAATATCAATTAAATACATCTGGTCTACTGTGTCATTTAAGGCTACTATTTCCTTGTTGACTTTTGTCTTTACCCATTAATGTCAATAGGAGACTAACGTCCCATACTATGACTGTACACTGTTGATTTCTCTGTTTCTGTCCATTATATATTTAGGTGCTCTGATGTTAGTGCATAAATGGTTATAGGGTTATAATCTCTTGTTGGATTGATTCCTTTATCATTATAAAATTTCCTTCTTTTTCTCTTATAGCATTTGTTTAAAGTCCTTTTTGTCTAATATTAGTATTGCTACCTCAACTTTTATTTTGTTTTTACTTGAATGAGATATCTCTTTCCATTCCTTTACTTTCAGTCTATGTGTATCTTTTGCTGTTAGGTGTGTCTGTTGTATATAGTATATATAGGAGTCTTGTTTTCTTATTCAGCTACCTTATGTCTTTTGATTGGGGCATTTAATCAATTTACATTTAAACTTATTGATAGCTACATTTATTGCCATTTTATTTTTATAACTATGTCCTTTTTATTTTTTATTCTTATGGGATCTCACTTGTAGATAAGTAACTGTCTTTCTCTAGCTGCTGGTAATTATGATGTGTTTTGGTGTGGGCCTTTTTGGTTTTACTTTGTTTGGGACTTTCTACACTCCTGGACTTGTGTGTCTTTTTTCTTTACCATGGAAAATTTCAGTCATAATTTTTTAAAATAGGTTCTCAATCCCTTGCTGTCTTTCTTCTCCTCTGGTACCTCTATCATATGCAAGTTTTTATGCTGCACGTTGTCCCAGAGGTCACTTACACTATCCTCAATTTTAAAAATTATTTTCTTTTTTTGCTTCTCTGAATAGGTTTTATGCTACCTTGTCTTCCAAATTATTAATTCAATCTTCTGCTTTATCTAACAGGTACTAGTGATGTTTTTCTAGTGTATTCTTCATTTTAGATATTGTATTATTCATTTTTGACAGTTTTTTATGGTTTTGATGTCCTTTTTGATGTTTACTATTTTTAAGTTTTTCTGAGTTCATATTTTCTTTTCCCAAGTTTATGAAAAATTCTTATAACCATTGTTTTGGTCTCTGTATCTGGTTGCTTGCTTGCCTCTATGTAATTTAAACATTTTCTGGGAATCTGTAATTGTTTTTCATTTGGGGCATGTTTCTTTGTCTCCCCATTTTGGTTACCTCTCTGTGTTTTTATCTGTATATTAAGTAGATCTCCTATGTTTTCTAGTCTTGGTATGGTGAACTCATGTAATAAGTGTTTTGTAGGGGTCAGTGGCATAGTCTTACTTATCATCGGAGTTAGGTGCTCCAAGAGTGTTTCTTGTGTGAGTTATGTGAACCCTCCTTATGCAGTTTTTTTTCTTTATTGTCTAAAGTATTACATATAGTATTATATATGTCTCCTTTTCCCCCCATTGACCTCTCCCCAGTCACCCCCAACCTCAAACACATGCCCTCAACCCCCTAGTGTCTGTGTCCATTGGTTATACTTATATGCATGCATAAAAGTCTTTGGTTGATCTTTTACTCCCTGCCCTCTCTCCCCTGCTTTCCCTCTGAAGTTTGACAGTCTGTTGGATGCTTTTCTGTCTCTGGATCTATTTTTATTCATCAGTTTATGTTGTTCATTATATTCCATAAATGAGTGAGATCTTGTGATATTTATCTTTCTCCGACTGGCTTATTTTGCTTAGTATAATGTTCTCCATGTCCAACCATGCTGTTGCAAATGATAAGAGTGCTTTATTTTTTTTATAGCAGTGTAGTATTCCATTGTGTAGATATACAACAGGTCTTTAATCCACTCATCTGCTGATGGGCACTTAGGCTGTTTCCAAGTCTTAGCTATGGTAAATTGTGCTGCTATGAACATAGGGATGCATATGTTCTTTATGATTAGTATTTCTGGTTTATTGGGATATATTCCTAGAAGTGGAATTAGTGGGTCAAATGGGAGTTCCATTTTTAATTTTTTTGGAAACTCCATACAGTTTTCCACAGTGACTGCAACAGTCTGCATTCCCATCAGCAATGCACGAGGGTTCCTTTTTCTCCACATCCTCGCCAGCACTTGTCATTTGTTGATTTGTTGATGATAGCCATTCGGACAGGTTTAAGGTGGTACCTCACTGTCATTTTGATTTGCATCTCTCAGATGATTAGTGACTTTGAGCATGTTTTTATATGTCTCTTGGCCTTCTGTATGTCCACTGTCAAAAAGTGTCTATTTAAGTCCTTTGCCCATTTTTTGATTGGATTGTTTATCTTCCTTTTGTTAAGATGTATGTGTTCCCTATAAATTTTGGAGATTAGGCCCTTATCGGATATAACATTGGCAAATATGTTCTCCCATGCAGTGGGTTTTCTTGTTGTTTTGTTAATGGTTTCTTTTGATTTGCAGAAGCTTTGTATTTTGAGGTAGTCCCTTTTGTTTATTTTCTCCTTAGTTTCCATCACCCTATGAGCTGTATCAGTAAAGATATTGTTACATCATATGTCTGATATTTTACTGCTTATGGAGTCTTCTAAGATGTTTATGGTTTCCTGTCTTACGTTTAAGTTCTTTTTCCATTTTGAGTTTATTTTTGTGAATGGTGTAAGTTGGTGGTCTAGTTTCATTTTTTTTTTTTGCATGTACTTGTCCAATTTTCCCAACACCATTTATTGAAGAGACTGTCTGGACTCCATTGTATGCTCTTGCCTCCTTTGTCAAATAATAATTAGCATAATGTCTTGGTTTGATTTCTGGGTTCTCTGTTCTGTTCCATTAGTCTATATGTCTGTTCTTGTGCCAGTATATGTAGTTATGTCTTGATTGCTATTGACTTTTATGTGGGTTGGGTTACCTTTCCAGCTGGCTATGAGTATCCACCTAGATCATAATGTATGAGCTTCTGTCTTATCATGTCTGTTGACTGCCGAAATCTTTCTTTGGGTGTGCCACTAGTAGAGCTAATTGGGTCATGGTATGAAATGTTCTGGATCCTGCCACTGGCTTGAGGTTCTTTTGCCACTTGGGAGAGACATCGTTGCAGATCAATGTTAGGTGCTGCCTGTGACCAGCCCTAGGCTACATGTTTGGCGCTACAAAGCAATATACAGTTTCTGGCTGCCTCTGCTGGGCCTGGGTGTGCATGGAAGGGGCCAAGCTGTGTACCAAGGCCAGTTTCTATTGGCACTGAGTCTGGGGGCAAATCAACAATAGCCAAAGAAATTTCAAGATCCACCTTTGCTTTCTATCTGTCTGGTAGGCTAAGTCACTGAAAAAGCCTCTGGAGGCATATGAGTTACTTGAGGAGGTTCTTTATGAGTCACTAGGTAGGGAAGAATGGTGTTTTCTACATCAATATAGACTGAAAGGCAGTGCCTGTTTATGGTCTGAGGGTACTCATAAACAGTCTTATGGTACACCAAAGCCAGCCACTACCAGCAAGGTGGCTGTGGATTTTTGTGGTGGGGCGGGTCTCAGAGAGTCATCATGCTGAGTCCTGCAGAATTTACCAGGTTCAAACAGATCAATATTTGGTTATGTGTGGTGCCCATCAGACATGTGAGGGAAAAATGGCTCCTGCTCTAAAGCCTCACAACTCAGTCTCTCCCAGCATCTGCCCAGTCCTCCCTGAGAGACTTTCAAAAGATTCTGCTCCATTGCCCAGGCTTGTCACAGCCAGCTGACAGTATTGCAGAGTGTAAGCATGGCAGGGTGGGGCCACTAGGAGTTGGTGGGATAGAGCTAGTGGATCTGCATTGGTGAGGCTAGTGGACTTTGCATGGTAGGGGGTTGTACCTTCCTTGGATACATGTTGTGGGAGGTTACATGCCAGTTTCTCCAAACCCACACAACTCTGTTTCTGACATCCTCTCAGTTCACCCTCAAGAAATCTTCAAGGAAGTCTATATCATGGGGTCAGGCAGCAGACTCTTCCAGAGGGTGTGAGGTAGGCAGGGTAGGATGAAGGGAGTCTGGAGGGTTGGGCTAGTGCATTTCTTTAGGCTGATGCTGTATAGAGAGGAATGCTTGATCCAGAAGAGGTGGAATCTGTGGGTGTTGCAATATATGGACTCAGCATAGGGAACATGGAGGTTGTCCCTTCAGCTCCCTCCCCAGAGCCACACATCCCAGTCTGTCTTCGAATGACTCCAGACTTTGCTTCACCTTCTTTTTGACAGAGCTCATGGTGAGTAGCTGTGAATGAGATTTTATGTACTGGCCCTTTAAGTGGGTGCCTAGGTTTCCAGAAGATGCCTGTCTCTGTGAGGATCCCCACTGATTTATAAAGCCAGATGCTATGTGGGCTTCCCTTCTTGGCTCTGGTGCTTTGGGCTAGGGAGTCCATCATGGTGCTGAGGCCTCTAACTCATTAGGGGGGACTTTTAAGCTGAGATATCCCTCTGAATTCCCAGTCACTGCACATGGATGTGGGGCCAGCCCTTTTTTTTTTAATTAAAAAATTTTAAATATATATATATTATTTCAGAGAGGAATGGAGAGGGAGAGAGAGACAGAAACATCCTATCTAATAAAGAGGGAATATGCTAATTGACCCTCATGCCATTACAAAGTTGGCAGCACCCACAGCCAATAAAGAGGAAATATGTTAATTGACTGCCCCACCCTCAAAGATGGCAGTGCCCACAGCCAATAAGGAGGGAATATGCTAATTGACTGCACTGCCCTCAAATATGGTGGTGCCCACAGCCACAAGATGGTGGTGCCCAGTCCCCTCTGCCTTACCGGCGCACCTGCCTCTGGAGTCCCCCAGTCCCCTCAGCACCTCAGCCACCCAGGGCCAGCCCGAGGCTCAGGCAAGTCTCAGATATCGGCTGCCCAGCTGATGCCTGAGGTGCAGGCAAGCCTGAAATGTCAGCTGCCCAGCCATGTAGGGCCACCCAAGGCTCAGGTAACCAGGGCTGGCTGAGGCTTGTGCTGCCGGTAGTGGCAGCAGCAGAGGTGTGATGGGGGCATTGCCTTCCCCTGATCGCCGGGTTTCCTCCCACCCCTGCGGGCTCCTGGACTGTGAGCGGGGGCAGGCTGGGCTGAGGGACGCCCCCTCCAGTGCATGAATTTTCATGCACCTGGCCTCTAGTCAAATACAAGAGAGAATCATTGATCAGCTGCCTCTTGCATGCCCCACACTGGGGATCAAGGCCACAATCTGGGCATATGCCCTGACTGGGAATCCAACTGTGACCTCCTGGTTCATTGGTTGATGGGCCAGATGGGGCCACCCCTTCTTGAGTTTTTGTCTTTTATGCCAGTTTCCATGTGACTTCTTTTGTAAATCATCCTATCTAATCTAATATCTAATAAAAGAGAAACATGGTAATTAGCCATACCTCCGCTACCCTTCCCATTGGCTAATCATGGTGATATGCAAATTAACTGCCAGCCAAGATGGCGGCCGGCAGCCAGGCAGCTTGAAGCGAACATGAGGCTTGCTTGCTTCAGTACTGGAGGACTCCACCGTTCCCCACCTGCCGCTACCGACCTCTGAGCTTGCAGTTTGAAACATTGTTACAAATATAGAAGCTAACCAAAACCCCAGAAACATGCTTTCAGCCAGCCAGGATCTCATAGCTGGATTTGAAACAGTGTTTTGATTATAGAACCCAAACAAACCAGATACCTGCTTTCAGCAGCCGAGGCCTAAGAGCTGGAGCCAAGCCTCAGAGCTAAAGCTGGCCCAGAATAAAAAAAAGAGAGAGAGAAAAAGGAGCAGTTGGGAGCTTCAGTCACCCGCCAGCCTGAAAACGGCCCTCAGCCCCTCACCCAGACTGGCCAGGCACCCCAGTGGGGACCCTGACCCTGAAAGGGGTGTGACCAGCTGCAAACAGCCACCAGCCCCTCATCCAGGCTGGCCAGGCACCCAAGCGGGACCCCCACCCTGATCCAGGACACCCTTCAGGGCAAACCAGCCGGCCCCCACCAGTGCACCAGGCCTCTATCCTATATAGTAAAAGGGTAATATGCCTCCCAGCATGGGAATCAGCGGAGCCCGCAAGGCCTCCCGGCACCAGGATCAGTGTGACAGGGGGCAGCGCCCAAACCCCCCTGATCGCTCTGCGGCTCTGTGTGTGACAGGGGGTGGGGCCCACAACCTCCCTATCCACCCTGTTCTGTTCGTGACAGGGGAAGGCGCCCCAACCTCCTGATCAGCACTGCTCTGTGCCTGATAGGGGGGAGCTCCCCAACCCCCTGAAACACACCTGCGGCTCTGTGTGTGACAGGT
>NW_005871077.1:4610381-4613047 GCF_000147115.1 Myotis lucifugus
CCCCCCCCCCCCCCCCCATGGGCCTGCTCTGTGTGTGACGGGGTAGAGCCATAACCTCCCCCATCAGCCCTGCCCTGAGTGTGACAGTGGCGGTGCCCCAACCCCCTGATCAGCCCTGCTCTGTGGGTGATAGAGGGCGGCGTCCCAACCCCCCCCCCCCACGGGCCCTGCTCTGTATGTGACGGGGTAGAGCCATAACCTCCCCATAGGCCCTGCCCTGAGTGTGAAAGGGTGCGGCACCCCAACCCCCTCATCTGCCCTGCTCTGTGTGTGACAGGGGGCGGTGCCCCAACTCCCCTATCGGCCCTATTCTGTGAGTGACAGCAGGGGCTCCTCAACCCCCTGATTGGCCCTGCTCTGTGTGTGACAGGGGGAGCTCCACAACCCCCTAATGGGCCCTGCTCTGTGCCTGACAGGGTATGGAGCCCCACCCCCCCAGATGGGCCCTGCTCTGTGCTTGACGGGGTGGCGCCGCAACCTCCCCATCAACCCTGCCTTGAGTGTGACAGGGGGCGGTGCCCCAACCCACCAATCAGCCATACCCTGAGCGTAACTAGGGGTGGCATTGCAACCTCCCGATCCGCCCTGCTCTGTGCATGACAGGGGGCGGCGCCCCAACTCCCCAATCGGCCCTGCTCTGAGCCCGACCAGGGGCTGCACCTAGGGATTGGGCCTGCCCTCTGCCACCCGGGAGCAGGCCTAAGCCAGCAGGTCATTATCTCCCGAGGGGTCCCAGACTGCGAGAGGGCACAGGCCGGTCTGCGGGACCCCCTTTTCCCCCCGAGTACACAAATTTTTGTGCACCGGGCCTCTAGTCTATATATATAAAGAGCCAGGGTCACAACACCCACAATGACTAGAAGCTCGACCAAACGGCAGGCTTCACAAGCAGCAGGCGAGTGGCCTGAACTTCTGACCTCTCTGAGAGAGAGAAAGAGAGAGAGAGAGAGAGGTGGGGTTGATCAGCAGCAGCAGTGGCTGCTGGTCAGGCCTGAATAGACAAGCAGGGCCTTGCCAGCAGCCAAGCCTCTCTCTCCCAGAGGTCAGCAGTTCAGCCCACTTGCCAGCAGCCTGGGATGACTGCTGATCAGCCCTGCCTCTATGACCAGGCCCGGAGATAGTCCTGGAGATGCTGACTGGCATAGAAACTGACTAATCAGAACCAAGTTTTTGTAAATTGTGAGGAGCCAATGGCTGTCTAGAAAGTGAAGCTTTTGATGCTGACTGGCATAGAAACTGACCAATCTGAACCTACACTGGGCGAACTGCAAAGTGTAACCTAAGGTGGGGGCTGAGGAGGGGTTTTAAGGGCAACAGCTATTTGGTGTAAGGTGTAAGAAAGTGATTCAATTTTTTAATGACTGGTTTGGCAGTATAGTGTATATGGCTGGCTATCAGTCCAGATACAGGGATAATGTGTTTTTGTCTGCCAAGAGCATCTCCTCCTGCTGAAAAAAGGCTCCCCCACCCCCAATATAAGCAATCCTATCCTATATAATCTAAATATACCACTAAAAGGGTAATATGCTCATTAGACTGAGTCGAGTGGCCATTTTCCAGACGTCTGACTTCCTTCCGGACAAAGCCAATGTGGTGGGGGCCGAGGCAGAGGCTGTTAGTGGTGATCAGGCCTGTGGGAGAGGGCAGTTGGGACGAGATCAGACCGGCAGGGGAAAGCAGTTAGGGATGAGATCAGGCTGGTAGGGGAGAGAAGTTAGGGGCAATCAGGCAGGCAGAGAGGTTAGGGGTAATCAGGTAGGCAGGAGGGCAAGGTAGGGGCAATCAGGCCAGAAGTGTGGCATGAGAAGGGTGATCAGGCCGGCAGGGGAGAGCAGTTATGGATGAGATCAGGCCAGAAGGGGAGGGCAGTTAGGGGCAATCAGGCAGGCAGAGAGGTTAGGGGCAATCAGGCTGGCACGGGAGCAAGGTAGGGGTGATCAGGCCAGCAGGCAGAGGGGTTAGGGGCAATCAGGCAGGCAGGCAGAGGGGTTAGGGGCGATCAGGCAGGCAGGCAGAGGGGTTAGGGGCGATCAGGCAGGCAGGCAAGCGAGTGGTTAGGAGCCAGTCATCCAGGATTGCGAGAGGGATGTCTGACTGCCTGATTGCAAGAGGGATGTCTGGGACCTGAAGGGGTCCCAGATTGGAGAGGGTGCAGGCCAGGCTGAGGAACACCCCTCCATGCATGAATTTCATGCACCAGGCCTCTAATTGGTTATAAGACTTGTGTTCAGTTAATATTCAGTTGGTTAATCAGATTGATTGTTCTATAATTTAGTTGTAATTCCGTTTGGACCTGAGATGAGGTGAGTGTAACTACCATCTACTTCTTAGCCATTTTGGATCTTTTTAAAAAAGTTAATTCAACTTTATTCTCACCTATAAATGCTACAGAAATTTGGAACTAAAATTAAAAGCATTTGGCCCAGCTGGTATAGCTCAGTGGTTGAATGTTGACCTATGAACCTGGAGGTCACAGTCCAATTCCCAGTCAAGGCACATGTCCAGGTTGCAGGCTCAATCCCCACTGTGGGGCATGCAGGAAGCAGCCAATCAATGAATCTCTCTCATCATTGATGTTTCTATCTCTCTCTTCCTCTCCCTCTATCATAAATATAAATATATATATATATATATATATATATATATATATATATATATATATTTAA
>NW_005871077.1:4613147-4660923 GCF_000147115.1 Myotis lucifugus
CAACTTCTTCTTATTATGAAAGATAGCTGCAATAAACATAGGTGTGCAAATATCTGTGTATGACCTTGCATTCAATTCTTTTGAAGTGTGATTTCTGATCATAAGATTGTTCTCTTTTTAATATTTTGCACATCTGTACTGCTTTTAAATAGTTGGGCAATTTTACATTGCTCCCGAGATTGCACAAGATTTTCAATTTCTTCACATCCTGTTATTTATTTACTATAATAAAATTTATTGGGGGTGATATTGGTTAATAAAATTATATAGATTTCTAGTTCATCATCTGTATATTGCATTGTGTGCTTACCACCCAAAGTCAAGTCTCCTTCCATCACCATATATTTGATTTCCCTTTATCCATTATGGCCTCCACCCTCTCCCCTCTGGTAACCAACATACTGTTGTCTGTGTCTATGAGTTTTTGTTGGTTTGTTTTTCTTGTTTGTTCATTTGTTGCTTTCAGTTTCATCTCACATATGGTTCTTGACTTTTTCTGTCTGACTTCGTTTTGCTTGTCATCATATTCTCAAGATCCAAGCCCTCAGCTAATATTATATTCAATGGTGAAAAACTGAAAGCTTTTCCTTTATGATCAGGAACAAGATAAGGATGAATAAACACCATGTTTATACAACAGAACACTAGAAGGCCTAGCCAGAGTAATCAGGCAAGACAAAGTTAAGTCATTCAAATTGGAAATGAAGGAGCAAAAGTGTCACTTTTTGCAGATCACATGATTTTTATATAGAAAACCCAAAGACTCCACCAAAAAAATATTAGAAAAAAACAAAGAAAACCCCCACAGTAAAGTTGCAGGATACAAAATTAATATCAAAAATCCATTGCATTTTTATATGCTAAAATTAAAATTTCAGAAAAAGAAATGAAAAAAAATCTTTTGCAATTGTAACAAAATGAATAAAATTAACATAGCATGTGAAGGACCTATGCACTGAAAAGTACAAAGTGTTATTAAAAGAGATTGAAAAAACACAAAGAAATAAAAAGATATTCTATGTTCATGGATTGGAAGAATCAGTATAGTTAAAATATCCATAATATCCAAAGCATTATACAGATGTAATGCAATCCCCCATCAAAATCCCAAAGGAATTTTAAAGAGAAATAGAGCAAAAAATCATCAGATTTGTATGGAATAACAGAAGACCCTAAATAGCCAAAACTATCCTGAAAAAAAGAAGAATGAAGTAGGAGGTATCACACCCCCTGACTTCAAATTATTATTATTGCTATTGTTATGATTAATTCTCACCCAAGGATACATTTCCATTGATTTTTTTATCTTTATTGTTGAGCGTATTACAGATACCCCTCCCCCAATTTTTCCCCTTTGCCACGACCACCCGGTTACTGCCACACCCCAGGCCTTTGCCACTTGATTGTCTGTGTAGCAGTGTCAGGCCCATACATACATGGATGTTGGTTTGCAGCAGTGGGGCTGGATGCACCTGTCTGTGGCCTTGGGGTGCTGGTTCAGGGCTGTTTCCTGCAGACTCCTCTAAAACAGCACACGGTCCAATCTTAAGCACCAAGAAATGCCCAGCTGAGCAGCATGCAGAGATGGCTACCAGCTCCTCTGCCAGGAGCAACAGAATGCATGCCAGGATTTTTCACACCGACAGACAGATGCCCAATACACACACCCATGCACACTCTCCCTTGAACACACTCACCCTCTAACACTCTCACCCTCACTCCAGTCCTGCCTGCCACCACATTGATTTCCATTGAATTTTATTTTATTATTATTTTTATATATTTTTATTGATTTTTTACAGAGAGTAGGGGAGAGGGATAGAGAGTTAGAAACATCAATGAGAGTGAAACATTGATCAGCTTCCTCCTGCACACCTCCTACTGGGGATGTGCCTACAACCAAGGTACAGGCACTTGACTGGAATCGAACCTGGGACCTTTCAGTCCCCAGGCCGACACTCTATCCACTAAGTCAAATCGGGTAGGGCTCCATTGAATTTTAGAAAAGGAAGAGGGAGAGAGAAACATCGATATGAGGGAGAAACATTCATTGTTGGCTTTCATATGCACCCCAACTGGGGACTTAACTTGCAACATAGTTATGTGCCATGACTTGGAATCAAACTCATAATCTTTTTGTGTATGGGACGATACTCCAACTGACTGTGCCATGCAGTTAGGACTATGTTTTGGTTTTTATATTAGTCATCTTAATAGGTTTGAGGTGATATTTCATTGTAGTTTTGACTTGCATTTCTCTAAAGATTAATGATATCAAGTATATTTTCATATGCTTGTTATCCATATGTGTATCATATTTAAAGATATGCATATTGATAAATGATAGCAGTTATGGGAGCATCTTTTATTTGTTCCTGAATTTAAGGGAAATGCTTCTGTTTTTTGTAGTAAGTATATTTGCTTTAGGTTGCCTTTTTCAAATTTCTTTTCATTCCTTATTTATTAGAATTGAAATAAAATTCTTTTTTAGGGTTAACTGAGATACTTCATATGGCTTATTTTTAATTAATATAGTGGATTAAATATAGAGCTATACTTGCATCTGGAATAAATTCTCTCTGAACATGGTCACTTTAAAATATATTATTTTATTTAGATTTTTTGCATTTATATAAATGTAGTAGTCATTATTGCTGTTCTCCAAAATTGTGTCTCTTGACCTTCTGGACATATGAAATTGAATTAAAGTGGTTTTTAAAATATATTTTTATTGATTTCAGAGAAGAAGGAAGAGGGAGAGAGATAGAAACATCAATGTTGAGAGAGAATCATTGATTGGCTGCTTCCTGCATGCCCCCTATTGGGGATCGAGCCCACAACCCGGGCATGTGCCCTTGACCGGAATTGAACCTGGGACCTTTCAGTTCACAGGCTGATGCTCTATCCACTGAGCAAAACCATCTAGGGCTAAAGTGAATTTTTAAATTGTGGTTAAAATAAAACATAAGATATATCCCCTTAAGAAATTCTTAAGTGTACCACACAAAATTGTTAACTGTAAGCAAAATGTTATACAGCAGATCTCTGGAACTTTTTCATGTTGTAAAATTGAAACTTTATACCAATTGAATAGGAAATCACTTTTCCCCCCATTCCCAGTTATGTCAATAATCATCATTCTGCTTTGTGCTTTTATGAGCTTAATTACTTTAGATACCTCATATAAGTGGAATCAGCGTATTTGTTCTTCTGTTATTGGTTTATTTCACTTTGCACAAAGCCTTCAAGGTTCATTTATATTGCTGTATACAATAGGATTTTCTACTTTAAAAAGACTGAATATTCCTCAGTGTGTGTGTATTACATTTCCTTATCCATTAACTGTTTATGGACATTAAGGTTGCTTCTACAGCTTCGCTATTGTGAATAATGATGCAGTGACATGGAAATGCAAATATGTCTTTGAGTTTCTGATATGAACTCTTACATAAATATCATATGATAATATCATATGATCCAGAAATCCTACTCCTTTTTAATCCTCACACACATGCGCTGCCTGGGGATTGAACCTGCAATCTGGATATGTGTTCTGACTGGGAATTAAACCCATGGTCTTTCAGTGTACAAGAAAATGCTCCAAACAACTGAATTACACAGACCAGAGCATGGTAGTTCTATTTTTAATATTTTGAGAACCTCAATACTGTTTTCCATAAAGGCTGAACCATTTAACATTCCTATCCACAGTGAAAAATAATTATATTTTCTCCACATCCTTTCCAACACTTTATTATTAGTAGTATAATTATTATTTTTCTAGATATTTTATTTGGAAAATGTTTCAGATATTTACTTTCTGCGTAAGAAGTTATGTTAACTCTAACTTCCATTTTGGGCAGGAACAGCTAATTTATAAAATCATTTCTTTTATTTATTAAATATATAGTACATACTGTGTGCCAGAACTGTGAGTTCAATTAAAAGTCAGAGCACATATTTAGATTGCAGATTTGATTGCCAGACATGGTATGTGCTGGAGGCAACCAATTGATGTTTCTCCCACATCAATGTTTCTATTTCTCCTCTCCTCTCTCTCTAAAATCAATAAATCACATCCTCGGGTAAGTATTAAAGAAAAAAAGATTTAATGATACTATTTTCACCTCACTCTCCTAAGACTGAAGATCTATGCCAGATATCTATTCTTGGCTTACTTGGATTAGTGCTTTGTTTTTGTTTTGATGGTTCAATTGTTTGTTTATTTTCAGAACTACTTCCCTTTTTAAAAAAAATCTAGATTTAATATAATTTAATTTTTTGGTATGTGTTCAACATTAATCTGCTTCCCAAATATTACATATACAAAAGGTTTACTTTAAGAAATATCATCCCTCCTATAACCTTTCCCTTTGCTTTCCAAGTCCTCCTGCCACCCCCGTGAAGGTAACTTAATCTATACTAATAATAGCCTAGGGCCCTCAGGACCTAAACAACCAGATGGATGACCAGTCACCAGGAAGTGCATGGAGCAACTCTCGGTCCCTTCCCTGCGACCCACAGACTCCTATCACAGCAAGACTGGTGGCAGGCAGGCGGGTGGGGCTGCGGGGGCGCCAGAGGAGGTAGGGTTGGGGTGGGAGGGCAAGGCAGGGCAGCGAGGTCATTAGGCCTCTGGCCCAGGTTTGGGCCAGAGGCCTAATGACCTCACCACTGCCATGGCGGCTGTGGATCAGGCCCAGAGAAATGTCCAGAGAGAGAGGCAGGGCCTGATCTGCAGCCTCTGTGGCTGATGGCGAGGCCGAGAGAGAGAGAGAGAGAGAGAGAGAGAGAGAGAGAGAGAGAGACAGGGCCAGATCAACAGCTGTTGCAGAGGCTGAGGATCAGGCCTGGAGATAGGCCCAGAGAGATAGAGAGTTGTCAGTGGGGCCATTCCGGATTTTCCAGAAAAGCCAATGGCTGCCTAGGAGGCAGAGCTTTTTATGCTGACTGGCATAGAAACTGAACAATCAGAACCTAATCTGGGTGAACTGCAAAGGCAGAACCTAAGGTGGGGGCTGAGGAGGGGTTTTAAGGGCAGCAGCTGTTTGGTGTAAGGTGTAAGAAAGTGATTCGGTTTTTTAATGACTGGTTTGGCAGTATAGTATATATGGCTGGCTATCAGTCCAGATATAGGGATTATGTGTTTCTGTCTGCCAAGAGCATCTCCTCCTGCTGAAAAAGGCTTCCCCCTCCTCTGCCCCCCATTTAAGCAATTCTATCCTATATAATCTATTTATACTAATAAAAGGATAATATGCTAATTAGACTGGGTCGACCGGCCATCTTCCAGACATGGGACTTCCTTCTGGACAAAGCCATGGTGGTGGGTGGCCAAGGCAGAGGCAGTTAGGGGCGATCAGGCTGGCAGGGAAGTTGGTGAGATCAGGCTGGCAAGGGAGGGCAGTTGTGGGCAACCAGGCTGGCAGGGGAGAGCAGTTAGGGGCAACCAGGCCTGCCTGCAGGGGAGCAGTTAGGCATCAATGAGGCCAGTAGAGGATTAGTTAGGGGGCAATCAGGCTGGCAGGCAGAAGCGGTTAGGGGCAATCAGGCAGGTGGGCAGGCGAGTGGTTAGTAGCCAGCAGTCCCGGATTGTGAGAGGGATATCTGACTGCCGGTTTATGCCCAAGGGGTCCCAGATTGAAGAGGGTGCAGGCTGGGCTGAGGGATATCCCCCTACCCCTGATGCATGTGCACCAGGCCTCTAGTTGGTTAATAAGATTAAATAGGCCTCAAGTGTACAATTCTATGTTATATCATCTGTATATTGCAATGTGACAGTGTTTGATTCTCAAGCATAAGATTTTCCAAAAGTCAAATTATCTTCTGTCATCATATATTTGACCTCCTTTACAACTGCTCACTCCCATCTGTGAGTTTTTTTCTGTTTGTTTTTCTTGTTTATATTTCGCTTTCTGTTTTATATCCCACATATGAGTGAAATCATACGGAGCTCAGATAGCATACTCAGTAGAACATCAGACTTTTAAGTTTTTGTTTTCTGATTTATATTTTTGTGTGTTTTATTTTGTAAGTGTGTATTTCTTTCTACTTTTTTTTTCTTATTTTCCCTTGTTTTTAACTTTTTTTTCACTTAGCATTCTGTCCTCAAATAAAGAAACATGACCTAATTAAAATTGTTTTCGCAATTTTCATGTTAGACCTAGCATTATGGTAATTTACTTAAAACTTTCTAGAAATGAGGGGTAAAGCTCTTGTATACTTGTTTTAAACTTGAAATCTAGATATTTCACAATAGATTTGTGCTTTTTATTTAGTAAACTAAATGCATCTCTTTATGTAGCTCATGATAAAGTACAGGATGAAAATCTTGTGCTTGAGACTCGAACACTATCAAGACAATCCATGGACAAGTTGGAAAACAAAACTTCTAGAACAAATAGACGCTATGGTAAGTAAAATAATTATAGTTATATTTAAATTATTTTATGTTAAGAACATCAAAATATTTTGAGGGGATTATTAATATGTGCTTGAGCACATATTTTGTAGAAATTTTACACTTTGATGTGTTTATAACCTTAAATGATTAGAGAACTAAATTTAAAGAAAGCGTAGGTACCGTTTGTTTGGTATTTGTGTGGCTAATGACTAATATGCCTCCATACACACTCATGAAAACTATTCACACAAATTTCCCACATCACTTCTAAGTCTATTTATTTATTTATTTTTTTTCTGACTTTTATTTTTTATTTTTTTATTGACTTCTAAGTCTATTTAAATAAGTAGTTTACCTCTGTGGCTTTGCAGTCTTCTTTCACTCATTTTGCACAAATGAGAGGAAATCTTGGTATTTGGCATATCCAGAAATTTTAAAATAAATTTGTTTTTCTATTTAGGATTTCATGTAACTCAGAAAAATGATATGCAATCTAGTGAATTGTATGATGATGTGGATTTTTTTTTAAGAAGCCAATCTGAAACTAACAATCTTAAAGCTACCGAAAATGAGACTCTTAATAGTAAGTAGTTAATTACAAATCTTGTAAAATTATTTTCAATTAAATTTAGGGGGACTTTCTTCCAATACTTATAAATATGTCTACAAATATTTTGTTTATAGTTCTAGCTATTTATTAGTTATTTACTTCAGTGTTTTATAAATCCTGTCTTAGATGTTGGTTGGGCATTATCCTATGCACTGAAATATTGCCAGTTCTATTCCCTGTCAGGGCACATGCCCAGTTGCAGGTCCAATTCCTGGAGGGAGTCAATCTATGTTTATCTTTCACATGGATGTTTCTCTCTTTCTCTACCTCTCCCTTCTTATCTCTCTCTAAAAATAAATTAAAAATCTTAAAAAAAAAGTCCTACAATGATTATTGATTTCTCTATTTCTTCCTATGTTGTATCAGGTTTTGCTTTAAACCTTGAGACTTTATTATAAAAATACATATAAATTAAAAAGTAATACTATTTCTAGATAGAGACTCTTTGTTCTAATGAAAGGACCCACTTTATTATTTTATAGTTTTTGTTTGTTTGCCTTAAAAGCTACTAGGCCTGCTATTAATGTGGCTCCACCAACTTCTAATTGGTATTTGCATGATACACTTTTTTCTATCTTGTTGCTTTAAACTTTCTGTATTTTTATGACTTTTCTATATCACTTCTATGAAGCTTATAGTTATATATATAAAAAAATTCCATCTTATATCTTTGTCTTTTAATTAGCACTTGTAATCATACTTGTTCTAATTATGATATTTAGAGGTTTAAGTTACATCATTTTTTGTGCTTCCTGTTTTTTATGCCTGACTTAAGTTTCTTTTACTCTTTTCTCTGCTTTATATTTTTATGTTGTTACATATTTTTCCATATATATCTGATGCCTAGAATTTTAACTATTTTAAAGTGTGAATATGCCAAGAAAACTAGAGAATATTTTAATTATTCATATTTTAAATTATTGATGTCTTTGAGTATCTAAATTATCCTATTCCCCCACCCTCTTTGCCTCCATCAACTCAGCCCAACCCCTTCTGGCCATCACCACACTGTTGTCTGTGTCCACACCCATCTATAAATTGACACTTAAGTTGCATACATATTTTGGTTATTGTAAATAATGTATAGGGGTGTAAATGTCTTCTTGAATTAATGTTTTCATTTTCTGGTCTTGCAAAATATTCCTTTGTCTTCAATTTTATGTAATAACTAGAGGCCCGGTGCATGGAATTCATACACAGGGGGTGGGTGGGAGTCCCTCAGCCCATCCTGCACCCTCTCCAATCTGGGAGACCTCAGGGGATGTTCTACTGATGGCTCAGGCCAGCTCCTTGTGGTTCTCTGCTGTCTGCAGGGCCCTCTTGGCTGCTTCCGGGTCACTGTGGGCAATGGCCAAGCAGGCCCTGTTCTCAGCAGCCGCCCATAGTCTTCTCTAATGAACTTTTGTATATGTATGTGATTGGTAGAAATTTCTTCATTTTCATACCTTATTTTTAAAAATTTATCTTTATTGTTGAAAGTAATACAGATGTCTCCATATATTTTTTTTTCATTGACTCTATCCTCCCCACTTCTTACCCCTCCCCATGCCTTCCCCACACGATTGTCTGAGTCCATAGGTTTTGCATATATGCCCTTTAAGGTCATTGGGTAATCCCTTCCTGCCCTCCCCCCCCCCCCACTTCCCTCTGAGAATAATCAGCTTGCTGCATGCTTCCATGTGTTTGGATCTATTTTGTTCATCAGTTTATTTTGTTCATTAGATTCCATATATAAGTGGGATCATGTGATATTTGTCTATTAATGATAGGCTTATTTTGCTTAGCATAACACTTTCGAGATCCCTCCATGCTGTCCCAAAGGGTAAGAGATCCTTCGTTTTTATAGCTGCACTAGAGACCTGGTGCATGAAATTCATACATGTGGGGCGGGGGGTAGGGGGGCATCCTTCAGCCAGGACTGCACACTCTTGCAATCTGGGGCCCCTCGGGGGATGTCTGACTGCTAGTTTAGGCCTGATCCCACAGGAATCCCTAAATATTCTGCCTGCCTGCCTCATCCCCCCTAACTGCTTGCCTGCCTGCCTGATCATCCCTAACCACTCTTCCTGCCTGCCTGATCACCCCTAATTGCTTGCCTGCCTGCCTGATTGCCCCTTCCTCTGCTTCAACCCCTGCCACTCCGGCTTCATCTGGAAGGTCGTTCAGCTGTCCAGTCTAATTAGCATATTATACTTTTATTATTATAGACTAGGGCCCGGTGCACGAAATTCGCTGACCCTGGCCAGCAATCAGGGCCAATCAGGGCCTTCCAGTTGTTGGCTGGGGCCTTCCTTCGTTCTGCACCACCCCCTGGTGGTCAGCACATGTCATAGCAAGCAAGCAAACTCCCAGTCTCCCGGGCGAACTCCCAAGGGGACAATTTGCATATTAGGCTTTTATATAGAGAGATAGTATTATTATAGATATTATTTCATTGTATCAATGTACCACAGCTTTTTTATTCGGGCACTTGGGGTGTATCTATACCTTAGCTATTGAAAATACTGCTGCTATGAACATAAGTGTGCATATATGCCTTCGGATTGATGTTTCAGGCTTCTTAGGATATATTCCTAAAAGTGGGATCACTAGGTCAAATGGCAGTTCATTTTTATTTTTTGGAGGAAACTCCTTAATGTCTTCCATAGTGGTTATAACAGTCTGCATTCCCACCAGCAGTGCACCGGGGTTCCCTTTTCTCCATATCCTGGCCAGCACTTGTCATTTGTTGATTTATTTTTTTCCTTTGTTTTTCTTTATTGTCTAAAGTTTTACATATGTCTCCTTTTTCCACGATTGACTCCCCCCACCATTCCCATCCCTGAGGGAAAGCCCCCACTGCCCCAGTGTCTGTGTCAATTGGTTATGCTAATATGCATTTATACAAGTCCTTTGGCTGATCTCTAACCCCCCACAACTCCCCTGCAGCTTGTCTCTGGATCTAGTTTTGTTCATCAGTTTATGTTGATCATTATATCCCAAATATGAGTGAGATCATGTGATATTTATCTTTCTTTGGCTTATTTTGCTTAGCATAATGCTCTCCAGTTCTATCCATGCTACTGTAAATGGTAAAAGTTCCTTCTTTTTTATAGCAGCATAGTATTCCATTGTGTAGATGTACAACAGGTCTTTAATCCACTCATCTGCTGATGGGCAATTAGGTTGTTTCCAAATCTTAGATATTGTAAATTGTGCTGCTATTAACATAAGGGTGCATATATCTTTTCTGATTGGTGTTTCTGGTTTCTTGGGATATAGTCCTAGAAGTGGGATTGCTGGGTCAAATGGGAATTCCATTTTTAACTTTTTGAGGAAACTCCTCCAAACTGTTTTCCACAGTGGCTGCACCAGTCTGCATTCCCACCAGCAGTGCATAAGGGTTCCTTTTTCTCCACACCCTCTCCAGCACTTGTCATTTGTTGATTTGTTGATGATGGCCATTCTGACAGGTGTGAGATGGTACCTCATTGTTGTTTTCATTTGCATCTCTCGGATGATTAATGACTTTGAGCATGTTTTCATATGTCTCTTGGATTTTTGAATGTCCTCTTTCAAAAAGTGTCTATTTAGGTCCTTTGCCCATTTTTTGATTGGATTGTTTTTCTTCCTTTGTTAAGTTGTATGAGTTCCTTGTAGATGTTGGAGATTAAACCCTTATCTGAAATAGCATTGGCAAATATATTCTTCCATGCAGTGGGCTTTCTTATTGTTTTGTTGATGGTTTCTTTTGCTGTGCAGAAGCTTTTTATTTTGATGTAGTCCCATTTGTTTATTTTCTCTTTAGTTTCCATTGCCCTAGGAGCTATATTGGTAAAGATATTGCTATGACATATGTCTGATATTTTGCTGCCTATGGAGTCCTATAGGATTTTTATGGTTTCCCTTCTTATATTTAAGTCCTTTAGCCATTTTGAGTTTGTTTTTGTGTATGGTGTAAGTTGGTGATCTAGTTTCATTTTTTTACATGTACCATTTATTGAAGAGACTGTCTTGACTCCATTGTATGCTGTTGCTTCCTTTGTCAGATATTAATTGAAGATAATATCTTGGGTCGTTTTCCGGATTCTCTGTTCTGTTTCATTGGTCGATATGTCTTTTCTTGTGCCAGTACCAGGCAGTTTTGAGAACTGTGGCTTGGTAATATAGCTGGATATCTGGTATTGTGATCCTTTCAACTTTGTTCTTCTCTCTCAGGATCACTGTGGCTATTCAGGTCCTTTTTAATTCCAGATTAATTTTTGGAGAGTTTGTTCTAGTTCTTTGAAATATGTTGTTGGTATATTAATGGGGATTGCATTGAATCTGTAGATTTCTTTGTACCCATTTTAATGATATTCATTCTACAAATCCATGAACATGGTATGTTCTTCCATTTGTTTAAAACAACGTTAACCGTCCAGCCTCTTTTGTGTTCCGGACAGAAAGTATAGTGTCAGTCACCAGTGACTGACATGATGCTTAACGTGTAATGTCTTTTTTCAATGTCCTGTATTTTTCCGAGTACAGGTCTTATCTCCGTAGTTAAGTTTATTCCTATGTATCTTAATTCTTTTGGAGCAATGGTAAATGGGATATATATTTTTTTAGTTTTTCTTTCTGTGAGTTTATTATTGGTGTATAAAAAGGCTATAGATTTCTGGGTGTTAATTTTGTATCCTGCTACGTTACCGAATTCATTTATTAGGCCTAGTAGTTTTTCATGGAGTCTTTGTGGTTTTCTACGTACAGTATCATGTCATCTGTGAATAAGGAAAGTTTTACCTTTTATTTTCCGACTTGGATGCATTTTATTTCTTCTTCTTTTCTGATCGCTATGGTTTGTGCTTTCAGTACTATACCGAACAGGAGTGGTAAATGTGGGCATTCATGTCATGTTCCTGTTCTTAGGGGAAATGTTTTAGTTTTTGCCCATTGAGTATGATGTTGGTTGTAGGATTGACACATATGGCTTTTATTATATTGAGGTATGATCCCTCTATTCCAAGTTTGCTGGCGGTTTTTATCAAGAAAGGGTGTTGAATTTTATCAAATGCTTTTTTCTGTATTGATTGATATGATCATGTGATTTTTGTCTCTCAATTTGATTATGTAATGTATCATATTTATTGGTTTGTGGATATTGTACCATTCTTGCATCCACAAATTAAGTCACACTTGCTCTTGGTGTATGATCTTTTTAATGTAATGCTGGATCTATTTTGCTGAGAATTTTGTTGAGTATTTCATCATCTATGTATATCAAGAATGTTGACTGTAGTTCTCTTTTTTTGTGGTGTCTTTATCTGGTTTTGGAATTAGGTTAATGCTGGCTTTATAGAAAGAGCTTGGAAATGTTCCTTCCTCTTGAATTTTTTGGAATAGTCTGAGGAGAATAGGTTTGAATGCTTGATAAAACTCCCCTGTAAAACCATCTGAACCAGGGCTTTTGTTTTCTGGAAGATTTTTGATTACTGCTTCAATTTCATCAGTAGTTATCAGCCTATTTAGGTTTTTTGATTCTTCCTGATTGAGTTTTGGAAGCTTGTATTTTTCTAAGAATATGTCCATTTCAACTAGGTTGTCCATTTTGTTGGAATGGAGTTGTTCATGGTATTTTATCATAATCCTTTGTATTTCTGTGGGATCATTGATACTTCACCTCTTCCATTTCTGATTTTGTTTACTTGGGTCCTCTCTCTTTACTTCTTGGTGAGCCTGGCTAGGGGTTCATTAATTTTGGTTATCCTTTCAAAGAACCAGTTCTTGGTTTTGTTGATTTTTTTTTTTTTTTTTTAGATAAAGGGAGGAACCCATTTATTAACACTAGTGACTAGTGGACTCCTGGAAATAATTTCCAAATCAGAACAAAGTAACATACAGAGGCTTTTCTTATACAGAGGCTTTGCTTTTTATAATCTTCTGGGGTCTTTGTCTTGCAGATATGGTTCCGCCCCTTTGTGGGCTTACAGGAAGGCCCCCAGGTGTTGGGGGTTCCCAGGTCATATCAGATGATCTGTCCTGGAGCCATCAATAACGATGCATTGTTCACAGTTTTTATGTCCTGACAGGCCTTACAAGACCAGGTTCCTCCTCATTATCTCCCCCCACCCTTGTCCCACAAGCTTCTTTTAGCCTTGTGGGGCAAGGAATCCTCAGGGGGTGTTTCTGATCAGAGGTCACCTTCCACTCAGACTGGATGTCACTCGGCTGGTGGGCTGCCTTCACCCGGGAGTGTGGTCCAGGTGTTTAGTCCTGCAACCTTGAGAGTGGTGGGGGTGGTCAGGATGACGGTATGTGGTCCCCTCCAGGTAGGAGTCAGTCCGTGGGTGGTTTTTACCCAAACAGAGTCACCAGATTGGAAGGCAGAACATCTGGGACATGCTTCTGGATTGCTCTCTGGGTAGACTGTAAAGCCTGTAAGAACTTGAGTAAAAATTAGTTATGGATTTCAGCCTTTACCCACCAGAATCTGTAGAGGCCCCACTGGTTTCCAGGGCAGCCTTCTGGGCCGCTTGTCTGTGGTCTGGTTTCCTCTTGCCTCTGTGGAGTCCCCATACCCTACAACAGCACTCCCCACGTGAGCTGTTGCAATCACATACCCTCCATCAGCACAAATTGTCACTGATTCTTCTCTTACCCACCAGAGAGCCTGAATAAGGGCAACCAACTCGGCCTTCTGTGCCAAAGTCCTGTGGGAAAGCGCCTGAGATCAGATGGTTCAGTCCAAAGCAACCACCACCGCCCCTGCATACCTGTTTCCTCCCTGGACAGAACTGCTTCTATCCATGAATAGTACCTCATCCAGCAATGCCAATGGGGTGTCAGTGAGGCCCAGGTGGGCTGTCTTTACACAGTTGTCGACCTCTAAACAGTTATGTAGGGGTCATCATCAGGAAGGAGGCTGATACTAGAAGAGCCTGAAACTGGATGACTCTAGCATTTGACATCCAGCACTCTGGTGTGCTCCGGAGCAAAGCCTCAACCACATAGCTGTGGCTGCTACCGCCCAGAAGCAAGCAGGCTAACCGGATGCAACAGGGTAGAGTCTCTTGGACAAGTAGGCTACTGGTCTTTTCCAAGGCCCAAGACTTTGGGTGAGGACCCCTTTGGCTATGCCCCTTGTTTCACATACACATCCGGTAGTGCCAGTTGGCCCATCATCCTTGCCCTGCTCATATCTGTCTAACTGCCTAATATATTACCTCAAGGATCCTGGCTCTGAATTCTTTTAGAGAAAATGGACGTTGAATTTCTTCTGTAGCTGCTTCGTGCTGAGGAGGGACGGAGTTTTCTCTCAGAGCTTAGAGATCCTTGCTGTCTGTCAGAGGGACGATGAGGCCTGGGCACAGAAGGAGGTGGGCTTGTGACCTGGCAGAGACAAACTGTAACAAATGGTCTGGTAGAAGGGAAGCAAAACATTTCAGTTTTAATAACCTCTATTGAAATAGAATTTTTCTCCTCAAAATTACCTCTATGTTTATTAAAGAGCCAAGTCAAGACCAATTTTTCTATTGTATTCAATTTGGCCTGATTGTTTGCATAAACACAACAAGAATGGTAACTGACTACCTTTGCCGGAATTTCATGATTGAATCTTAGTGTGCCCATAGGCCCAGGAAGCCAAGCCACCCAGCTGCCATCAGGCCTGCCTGCAGTATCTGCTGAGTTAGGTGAATCCCTCACCTGCAGTGACTCCACCTAGGCCTACACCCTAGGCTTTAAGGCTCATCTCAATAGCCCTTCCACTCGTTGCGGCTCAGAGTGCGTGGGGGTTCCGCAGGGATGCAGAGGCACCCTTATTGCTCCCCTTCTACTCTGACCAACTGCCAGTGATGGTAGGGCATGGGCCTGATGCTCCAGCACCAGCCATCTTCAGGGCTCCCAAGCAGGAAACCAGGCTTTTTCCATGGCACTCTTATTGGCTTCAAGTCTTCAGAGTACAGACAGGTCTCTTTAAAACATGATGCTCCAGTCAAAGTTTCCAGTCAATAAAACCACTATTGGAAACCGGTCTTATTGAATTTATGCAAAGAAATGTATTGCCATGATTTATTAAGCATTGCCAAATTTTGGAGGAATTATGTAAGGAGAAAAATATACTGACCTGTTTTAAGATCTTCTGATTTTCCTTGTCAGTCCTTTTCATGGACTCTTCAGAGTGATATAACTGTCTTCAAATGGTAAGAAAAAATTTACAATGTGTCTATTGTCAAATAGATAGTCACAGCTGTCCCTGTAGTAGGGCTCCCCTTACTTGACTTGTCCTCTCGAAACAGACTAAGGGAGCTTTATTTCTTTACAGGGTCTCACATGTCACAGGACCTCACAGGGTCTATAATTCCTGTAACAGAGGGCTAGTACCACCACTTCACTACTTCCCTCTGTTCCAAACAGGCCTCTCCCACTTTCCTAAAGTTGAGGTTTGTGCCACCCCTGACAATGGGCATGGTCACACAGGCCTGCAAGACAGTATACAGACTGCCAACTGTCTCTCAATAGAGACGAAACCTGATGGGTATTCTTCTTTGCCCAGTTGGGCATCTGCCCTTTAGACAACTGTGTTTAAATCTGTAAGAGAATTAAGATTACTATATTTTCATAATGAAGTATAACATTGGCACTGTGGCCACTTCTGACAGCTAAATCTTCAGCTACTAAACATGACACATAGTAGGGCTATACAAATATCTTAGGGAGGTGACTAAAGTCTATTCTTGACCTTCCCACACAAAGCAAAATTGTCCTTGTCTCTCTGGAGCCATGTCCATGAAAACGCAGGCATCATCTAAGTCTATTATACAGTTTTCTGCAGGCCACTGTCAGGGCTGTGCGTGGCGTCTGGTTCCTCTTTCCAGCCACAAACACAGTCTGTCCAATTCCCCAAAATGTGTTCTGGCATGGGAGAGAGTTGCTTCGCTGTACACAGGTAGCTTAACCCCTATACAACTGGGCTTGGACCTCGGTCTAGCAAACTGCGGTCTACAAGAAAATATGCAGCCTCCAGTCCTCCCAACCCAATGGGGTCTTGGCCAGTCCCTCAGTCAGACTTCTCCTCTTAAAGATTCAAAGAGAGGCTTGGCCAGGTCTGAAGACCCTGGGATCCAAATTCAACTGAATTCTGCCATTCCCAGGAATTCCCGAATCTGCTGCTGGGTTCTAGGGACTGGGGTGGCACATACTACCTGCTTCCTTTCAGTCCCTAGCCTTCATTTTCCTTGGAATTGGATATTGGCGGATTTTAACAGGCTGTGCACCAGGCTTTAAGTCGATCAGTACCGGGGTGTGGTCCTTAGTCGGGCCTGGAGGATTCCCTTCTTCCCAGACCAGCAGGAATTCTTTCTCTAATTCAGGTTCTAATGGTGAGGCCTTTGGGGGATATAAAGTCTCAATTCTTCCTCCCTCGGCACTGCTAAGGACAGGATCATTGGGGAGGTCTCCTCATTTAGGCGAAGCTGTGCTGAGCCATCTGGAGCAAAAGTGGTTTTTGCTCCCATTTTGGCTAAAAGGTCTCTGCCCATTAGAGGGACCGAGCAATCTGGCAAATACAGGAATTCATGAACCACCTGGTGGCCACCTAACTGACATCGGTGGGGCGGCAGAACGGTCTGCAGCTGTGGTCCCCGGTAGCTCCAATAATGGTGACTTCCTGTCCTGAGAGGGGAGCGACCTTCTGAGTAAGTACCGAGTGCTCTGCCCCTGTATCAACCATAAAGTTCACAGTCTGGCCCCCGATTTTCATTTCGAACATGGGCTCACGGGGGCCCAGTTGGAAAGAGCCCAATCTGTCCTAGTCAGAGTCAGCTGTTGCCAGTCTGATGAGGTCTGCCTCAGGCAGCTCTGGCCAATAGCAGCTGGGTGGTTTGGATAGCCTTGCCAGCTTCTTCTGGCCTGCTCCTGCTACTAAACCTTACTCTGTCTCTTCTTACACACGCAGAACCGGACCCAAGGCGGCAAGGTTTGAGCAATTTTAAAATTTCTTAACATACATTCTAAGACAGTGGAGTTTGAGGAGGAGCTATTACCCATGTTGCAGGGAGGGACCTGGTTGCCTCCTCCTTAAAAAATACCTGAATAAAAGAACTAATCAAAATTAGACTTATTTTCTAACTTCGTTTGTCCTTGGGTGTGGACAGCAAATGACACTAATCAGATTGACATAAACTATTTAATCTCTGTTTAGGGAGGCAAATGCAAATCATTTACTCTCAAGTGTCCTTGGTTTAGGGAAGACAGGATTTAAGGATTTAGGGAAGACAGAATTTCTGCTCAGTTTCCCTATTCTACTTGTCCCAGCTTACCGGCCTGTCATCCATTCAACTTTCTTTCAACATTTCTCTTTATCTTCCTCCATTACACCAAAGCCATACTTTCCAGTTAGTTAGAACTCTTAGCCTTAATTTTTAGGTGACATGTAAATAATTAACATTCCTCAGATTAGCAATACATTCATATATTTTTTAAGAGACACAAACAAAAATTTCACTAGCTAAACAATTTTAAACAACAAAGACACATATTTAAACAATAAAGAGATAACATTCCCCATTAAAAACTTTGAATAATCACGGAAGCTCGAGAGAGGTTTAGAAGTTTTTTTTTTTTTTTTTAAAAAAAAGAAAACAAAACAAAACAGAAACAAACATAAAAACACTTTTACACCGGTGCGTACCACATTTATACCACAAAATACCACCAAATCAGTTTCAATGGTTCAGAGATACAGAACAAGTCCCTGAACAGAGGCAGTAGAAAACTGCCTAGGAATGCTTCTCTTCTACCTTTTTTTCTTTTTTTTAAAGACAGGCCAGACTCAAACCCTTAGCGAGTCCAAGTTTTGACTTCCCTGCGGAAGTCCCAGAGATGGTGAATACCATCTAGAAGCCATTCCTCCAGATACAGGACAAGTTACTAATACACAAGCATAGACAGAAATCCTCACTAAGTGGGCTGATTCCTCCTGTGACAGAGAGCAAATGTCTCGAGAAAACCAACTCAACAATGCTGCCCAAGACCTTTGCAAACCATCACGGGTTCAGCCCTCAGCAAATCAAACATTTTAACCAGATGAGCAAACAGAAAATCAAAGTAGCTTTCACTTTCACACAGACCAGTTAATAACAGATGATTATGCCAAGACAAACATCCGTACTCACACACTTTTAGTAGACTAGCCCAGACTGAAGCTGAGCAGATAATGCCCAACTCCCCAGATGGGCATGAGGGCACTCTTCTGGCACCCACGCCCCAGACCAGAATTCTCAACCGAAGAACCTACCAGAGGAGTTAATGCTGCATCCAGGAGCCCCACCCCCCCGCCCTGCCTTTTCAGTAGCAAATTGAAATTGGCTAGTCCCACACAAGTAAACAAACAAAAGTGTGAACCCATAATTCCTTAATAGAATCTGAATTCACTCACCTCCGGAGTCCTGATTCCTGATTACCTGACGAAGTCCTATGACTTCTGGGGATGTGATCAAGATCCCCCTTCTACTCACTTGGAGTAGGCCTGACTGACTGGGACCCCTACCTTACAGATTCTGACAGGTTCAAAGGAGTCCGTCCACTTTCTCCAGATGCCGGCCGGGTCCTGGGCTGAGGTCTGGGAGTGCCTGGAGTTCACCCCAGTTCAATTCTGCTAAAATCAGCAGTGGGCACCTTCTGGAGGCCTGCCCCCATGCCCCCGGGCGCCAAACCCTGTCTACTCACCAGAGGCTAAACAAAGCCAAAACAAGGTTAGCTTCCCGATTCAGGGAACCATATGTTACAGAAGAGCAAAGAAATACCAAGCATGTTTCCTAGAGAAAAGGGAGGAACCCATTTATTAACACTAGTGACTAGTGGACTCTGGGAAATAATTTCCAAATCAGAGTCGGTTTTGTTGATCTTTTGTATTGTATTTTTGGTCTCTATATCATTTATTTCCACTCTGATCTTTATTATTTCCTTTCTTCTGCTTACACTGGGCTTTTCTTTTTGCTCCCCCTCTAACTCTTTGAGTTGTAGGGTTATATAATTTATTACCTCTTTTTTGATTTTGTTTTTTGAGGTAGGCCTGTCGAGCTATGAATTCCAACTTAAGACTGCTTTCACTGTGTCCCATAGATTTTGGATTGTTGTGTTTTCATTGTCATTTGTTTCCAGGATGCTTTTTATTTCTTCTTTGATCTCTTTGGTAACCCAATCATTGTTTAATAGCATGCTACTTAGCCTCCAAGTGTTTGATTTTTTTTTTTAGTGTTTTATTGTAGTTGATTTCTAATTTTATTCCATTGTGATCTGAGAAGGAGTTTGCTATGATTTCTATCATCTTGATTTGAAGAGACTTTGCCTGTGTCCCAGTATGTGGTCTATCTTTGAAAATGACCCATATGCACTAGAGAAGAATGTATATTCTGTGGCTGTGTGTGGAATGTTCTGAAGATGTCAGTTAATTCTATGTGATCTAGTGAGTCATTTAGGATTGAAGTTTCTTTGCTGATTTTTGCAGTGGTTCTCAACCTGTGGGTCGTGAACAATGAAAATACATCCTGCATATCAGATATTTACATTACGATTCATAACAGTAGCAAAATTACAGTTATGAAGTAACAAAGAAATAATTTTATGGTTGGGGGTCACCACAACATGAGGAACTGTATTAAAGGGTTTCAGCATTAGGAAGGTTAAGAACCACTGGTAGAGAAATCCTCTAACCAGTAGTATTAGTGGGTTATTAAAGTCCCCTACTATGACTGTATTGCTGTTGATCTCTCCCTTGATATCTTCCAGTAGTTTTTTTTAATGTATTTGGGTGCTCCAGTATTGGGTGCATTTATGTTTACCAGTTATATCTTCTTATTGAATTGTTCTCTTTAGTTTTATGAAGAGGCCTTCCTTGTCTCTTCTTATGGCCTTCACTCTGAGGTCTAATTTGTCATATATAAGTATTGCTACCCAGCTTTTCTTTTCATTTACATTCGCCTGAAAAAATTTTTTCCATCCCTTCACTATCAATCTGTGTGAGTTCTTTGTTCTGAGGTGGGTCTCCGGTAGACAGCAGATACCTGGGTCATATTTTCTTATCCATTCAGCTACCCTATGTCTTTTGTTTGGGGAATTTAATCCATTTATATTTAAAGTTATTATTGATAGATACTTGTTTTTCACCATTTTTATTCTTTATGCCTTCTTCCCTTCCTCTTTTATCTTTTTTACAGCAGTACCTTTAGCATTTCTTGCATTGCTGGTTTGGTGGTAATAAACTCCCTTAGTCATTTTTTATCTGTGAAGCTCCTGATTTCACCTTCAATTTTGAATGCTAGCCTTGCTGGGTATAGTATTTTTTTGATTCAGATCCTTGCTTTGCATGACTTTGAATATTTCATTCCCTTCCCTTCCAGTCTCATGTGTTTCTGTTGAGAAATCAGTCGCTAGTCTGATGGGAGATCCCTTGTACATAGCTTTCTGTCTCTTTGGCAGCCTAGAAGATTCTTATTTTGTTGTTGGTTTTTGCCAGTTTAATTATAATGTGTCTTGGTGTCAGTCTTTTTGGGTTCATCTTGTTTGGGATTCTGTGAGATTCTTGGACTTTTGTGAGTTTTTTCTTCCCAATATCAGGGTAGTTTTCTGTCATTATTTCTTCAAAAAGGTTTTCTATTTATTGCCCAGTTTCCTCTCCTTATGGTACCCCTGTTATATGGAAGTTGTTTCATTTGGTGTTGTCTCAAAGCTCCCTTCAGCTCTCCTTCTGTTTTTAAATTTTGATGGTTGTTGTGTATTTAATTTTGATGTGGTTGTTGGATGCAGTGAGTACAGGCATTTGCCTATGCCGCCATCTTTTTCTCCCCATGACTCTTTTTATAACTGTCAATTTGCACATCCTAATCCTTTCCCCTTTTTCATCCATTCCCCAATCCTTTTCCCACCCACCCCCAAAATTATCAAAATGTTCTCTGTGTGAGTTTATTACTGTTTTCTTTGTTCATCGATTTTTTATTCTTTGGATTCTACATATAAGTCAAATCATGTCTTTCTCTGTCTAACTTATTTTCCTTAGCATACTACCCTCTAGTCCATCCATGTTGTTTTAGGTGGCAAGAACTTATTTTATATTATGGCTGAGTAATATTTCATTGTACATATGTACCATTTCTTTATACATTAATCTCTTGATGAACACTTAGGTTGCTTCCATATCTTGGCTATTAGTAGTAATGCTGCATGAACATATTGGTGTATATATCTTTTTGAATCAGTGTTTTGGGTTTCTTTGGATAAATACCCAGAAGTAGAATTTATGGGTCCTTCTTTGTCTCTTGTTATAGACTCTATTTTAAATTCTGGAGGCTAAGTAATCTTACCCCAGCTTTCTTTTTGTTTCTATTTTCATGAAATATATTTTTTCACCCCTTTACTTTTAGTCTCTGTGTGTCTTTTGATTTGAAGTAGGTCTTTTACAGGCAGCCATGTGTATGGGTCCTACTTTCTTTTGATTGGAGCATTTAGTCCATTTATATTAAAGCAATTATTGATAGGTATGTAGTTTTTGCTATTTTATTAATTGTTTTTGTAGTTCTCTGTTCTTTTCATTTCTTGTGTGTCTCATAGATTTTTGGTTTGTGATTACTATGTGTTGCATATATCCAAGCTATGCTTATAACTGTATATTTTAAAACTGATGGTCACAAATTCAAACAAATTGTAAAATCACTACCATCTTTACACACCCTCTCTATGTTTGTGTTTTTCATTATTTTTTTCAGTTTTTTTATCTCAAGAAAAATAATTTTATATATGATAATGTTACATGCAATAAACACCAATTATTCAAGAAAAATGATCTTACATATAATAATATTATGTACAATATACATTAATATTTCAAGAATAAAAGGATTTTAAGAATAATAATATTACCAAAACTGTACTAACATAGTATGATATCACACAAATTGTAGGAAATATTAAAAATTTGCAAATAATAGCATTACTTCTATTATATTCTAAAATAATTTTTCTCCTCGGCCTCTATTTTTCTTCATCAGTTTCTGTTGTTCATTATGTTCCACAAATGAGTGAGATTATATGGTATTTATCTTTCTCCGACTTCTTATTTCTCTTAGCATCATGCTTTTAAAGTCCATTTTGTCCAATTTGAGTATTGCTACTCCAGCTTTTTGTTTTCTTTTTTATTTGCATGGAAAATTTTTTCCATCCCTTCACTTTCATCCCGTGTGTGTCTTTTGTTTTGAGATGGGTTTCTTACAGACAGCATATACTTGGATCATCTTTTTGTATCCATTCAGTGACCCTACTCCTTTAGATTAGAGCATTTAATCCATTTACATTTACAGTCATTATTGAGAGGTACTTATTTATAGCCATTTTAATTCTATATGGCTAGGTTTCTCTCTTGGTTTCTTCTTCTCAGCAATCCCTTTAGCATTTCTTGTAATGCTGGCTTGGTGGTGATGAACTCCTTTAGCCTTTTTTGGTCTGGGAAGCGCTTTATTTGACCATCTATTTTGAAAGATAGCTTGCTGGATGTAGTAATCTTGGTCTCAGATCCTTGCTTTTCATTATGTCGAGTACTTCATGCCATTCCCCTCTGGCCTGTAGAGTTTCTGATGAAAAATCAGGTTCCAGCCTTATGGGAACTCCTTTGTACGTAATAGTTTACTTTTCTTTTGCTGCCTTTAAGATTCTCTCTTTGTCTTTAATTTTTGGCAATTTAATTATGATGTGTCTGGGTGTGGGTCTGTTTGGGTTCTTCTTGTTTGGGGTTCTCCGTGCCTCCTAAACTTGTGTGAATTTTCCTTTACCAGGTTAAGGAAGTTTTCTACCATTATTTTTTCAAACACCTTCTTTATTCCTTTCTCCCTTTCTGCCTCTTCTGGCACATCTACTATTCTAATATTGTTATGTTTCACATTGTCCCACAGCTCCCTTAAGCTGTCCTCCTGTTTTTAAATTGTTTTTTTTTTTCTTTTTGGTTCTCTAATTGAGTGATATTTTCAACTCTGTCTTCTAATTCACTGATTCTATCCTCAACTTCCCCTAATCTGCTGTGTATTCTTTCCAATGTGTTCTTTATTTGTATTATGCCATTCTTTATCTCAGAGTGTTATTTTTTCATAGTTACTATGTCTCTTTTTCATACTTTTGAGCATTTTTACCATCATTACTCTGAACTCTGTTTCAGATAAATTTCTTATCCCTGCTTCATTTATCTCTTCTTCTGGAGAATTCTCTAGTTCTTTCATTTGGGGGTTGTTTCTTTGTTTCCTCATTTTGGTTATCTGTTTTTGTTTGTGACTATGTATTGGATAGATCCTCTATACCTCTCAATCTCTAGTGCAGGACTCTGTTAAAGGCTGTTTCTGAATAATTAGATCAGGTAAATACTCAAAGCCTCCAGAGACTGCCTCTGTCTACAGACTAATAGATGTCAACTTGAGTTGCCACCAGGCAATTGTCCTCAGGTGTGGTGAGAGATTTTTTCCACAGGTTGGTTCAGTTGATCCTGCCTGGAGGGTAATTATTACTTTTAATCTCTTAAGTGGCCTTAGGGCAAGGTGTTTTCCAAAAGGGTATGTTGACTATCTTCCCTCCAGGCAAAGCAGATGTCTATGTGGGAAAGATGCCCTCCGCTGTGTGAGGGAATGACTCAGGCAAGGAAACGTGGGGTGTCTGCCTTCTGAGCTCTATCCCCGGAGTCCCCAGTACTGGGTTCTGCTCTTACATCTCCAGTCCACTTCACCCTCCCTTTACCAGAGCACAAGGTGGGTGGCTCCACAGGGAATTTTTGTGCATTGGCCCTTTAAGAGAGTTCCTGAACTTTCAGTTGCCACTCCCTGGCAGATAGCACCCCACTGCTTTTCACAGCTAGATGTTATGTGGCACCCTCTTCAGTTTGGTGCTCTCTGCTGGGGAGCCCAGCTTCGGGATTAGATCCCAGAGTTCTCAGTGGCACCCCCCGACACACACAGCTGGGATATCTCTCAGGGACTTCAGTTGTTGTCTGTGGTTGCCCGGCCAGCCCTTTTGTACCTCTGCCCCTCCTAGCAGTCTCTATGCCAGTGATGGCAAACCTTTTGAGCTCGGTGTGTCAGCATTTTGAAAAACCCTAACTTAACTCTGGTGCCATGTCACATATAGAAATTTTTTGATATTTGCAACCATAGTAAAACTAAGACTTATATTTTTGATATTTATTTTATATATTTAGATGCCATTTAACAAAGAAAAATCAACCAAAAAAATGAGTTCGCGTGTCACCTTTGACACATGTGTCATAGGTTCGCCATCATTGCTCTATGCGGTCTCCACCTTTGGTCCTTGGGTATCAGGGTTCTCTCCTGTGAGTTTTCCATTGATTATTCAGGAAGACTTTCTGTATTTCAGTTGTAATTCTATCTTGTTTCTGGGAGCATGTCCATGCAGCATCCTCCTACTCTGTCACCATTTTTCTGTTTTTCATTATTGTTCATTTTTTGTGCATGTGTTTGTATCACTTAATTTATTATTGTAATTATAAATGATTTTTCTCAAATTTTATAGTAGATTTATAGGTGGTTTTACCATTACTTTTATTAAGCGTTCATCTTTGTCAGTGAGAATTTTTCTCTTTCCTATGTTTTCATTCACATTTTTACCTTTTACTCTTAAGGAATTCCCTTTAACATTTCTTGTAATATTGGCTTAGTGGTGATGATCTCTTTTAGCTTTATCTTCTCTGGGAAAATCTTTATCTCTCCTTTGATTCTAAATAATATCCTTGCTAGGTAGAGCAATCCTGGTTGTTTTCATTGCTTTGAATATTTTGTGCCAATTCATTCTGGCAAAATTTCTGTTAAAAAGCAACTGATATTCTTGTGGGAACTCCCTTATACATAATTAATAGCTTTTCTCTTGGTACTCTTAACATTTCCCTTTTATCTTTGGTATTTTAATTATGATTTGTTTTGGTACCTCTTTGGGTTTATCTTTTTTGGGGACTTTCTGTGCTTACTGGACTTTTAAAATATATCTATTTCCTTCACCGGGTTAGGAAATTCCACTTGGTTATAGTGTATAATATTTTTAATGTGTTGCTGGATTTGATTTGCTAATATTTTGCTGAGGATTTTAGCATCTATGCTCCCTGTGGATATTGGCCTTAAATTTTCTTTCCTTGTAGTGTCCTTCTCTGGTTTTGGAATTAGGATAATGCTGGCCTTGTATTAAGAGCTTAGAATTCTTCCCTTCTCTTGAATTTTTTGGAATTGTTTGAGGGGGGTAAGAGTTTGTTCTTCTTTGAATGTTTGGTAAATTTCCCCAATGAAGCCATCTTATCCAGCAGTTTTGTTTGCTTGGAGTATTTAAATTACTGCTTCAGTTTCATTAGTTGTTATCAGTCTTTTCAAGTTTTCTGATGCTTCCTGATTCAGTTTTGGAAGATAGTGTATTTCTAGGAATTTGTCCATTTTGCTAAGGTTGTCTAATTTGTTGGCATATAGTTGTTCACAGTATTTTCTTACAATGTTCCGTATTTCTGTGATGTCAGTTTTACCTCACGTCTTTCTGTTCTGACTTTATTTATTTGGGTCCTTTTTATTTTTCTTGATGAGTCTGGCTAAGGGTTCATCTACCTTGTTTATCTTTTCAAAGAATCAGCTCTTGCTTTCATTGACTTTTTGTTTACTTTTTGTCTCTATATCATTTATTTCTTCTCTGATCTTTATTATTTCCTTTATTCTCCTTAATGTAGGTTTTTCTTTGTTCTTTCTTAGTTCTTTTAGGTATAGGGTTCAATATTTTATTTAAAAGACTTTTCTTGTTTCTTGATTTAGGCCTGTAATGCTATGAACTTCCCTTTCAGGACAGCTTTTGCTGCATTCCATAGATGTTTGGTTTGTTGTGTGTTCATTTTCCTTCATTTCCAGGTAATTTTTTATTTTTTCCTTTTTGCCCCATTTATTGTTTAATAACATGCTATTTAGCCTTGATGTGTTTTGAGTTTTTTTTATTGTAGTTGATTTCTAGTTTCATGCTATTGTGATCTGAGAATATGCTTGATATGATTTTAATCTTCTTGAACTTGCAAAGACTTAGTATGTGTCCTAACATGTGTTTTACTTTGAGAATGTTCCATGTGCACTTGAGAAGAATGTTTTTTTTGCTGCTTAAAATGTTGTGATGAAATGTTATGTAAATATAAATTAAATTTATCTGATGTGGTGTGGCATTTAAGGTCACTGTTTCCTTATTGATTTTTTGTCTGGGAGTTCTATCCAATGATGTCAGTGGGGTTTTAAAGTCCCCTACTATGACTGTATTGGTGTCTGTCTCCCTTAAAATCTGTAAGTAGTTTTTGTAAATATATTTAGGTGCTCCTATATTGGGTGCATATATGTTTACCAGGTGTATATAATCTTGTTGGAGCAATCCCTTTAGTATTATGTAGTGACCGTCTTTATTTCTTGCTATGGCCTTTGTTTTGAATTCTATTTTGTCAGATGTGAGTATTGCTACCACAGCTATTTTTTTGTTTGTTTGTTTCCATTTGTATGGAATATTTTTTCCATCCCTTCAATTCAGTCTGTGTGAATCTCATTGTTCTGAGTTGGGTCTCTTGGAGACAGCATATATTTGGTTCATGTTTTGTTGTTGTTTTTTAATATATTTTTTATTGATTTTTTACAGAGAGGAAGGGAGAGGGATAGAGAGTTAGAAACATTGATGAGAGAGAAACATCGACCAGCTGCCTCCTTCACACCTCCTACTGGGGATGTGCCCGCAACCAAGGTACATGCCCTTGACCAGAATCCAACCTGGGACCTTTCAGTCCGAAGGCCAATGCTCTATCCACTGAGCCAAACCGGTTTGGCTGGTTCATGTTTTTTTATTTGAGCATTTAATCCATTTACATTTCAGGTCATTTCTCATAGGTACTTATTTATTGCCATTTTTATTCTTTATGCCTATGTTCCCCTCTATTCTTTCTTCTTCCAGCAGTCCCTTTAACATTTCTTACAATACTGTTTTGGTTGTAATGAACTCCATTAGTCTTTCTTTTTTATCTGGGGAGCTCTTTATTTTGTCTCCAATTTTAAATGATAGTCTTGCTGGGTAGTATAGTCTTGATTTCAGAACCTTGCTTTTCTTTATTTTGAATATTTCATGCTATTCCCTTCTGGCATGAAGTGTTTCTGTTGAGAAATCTGCTGACAGTGTTATGGGAACTCCCTTTTAGGTAATTAACTAACTCCCTTAATGCCTTTAAGATTATCTTTATGTCTTTAACTTTTATAATTTTAATTATGATGTATCTTGGTGTGGGTCTCTTTGGATTCATTTGACAGTGACTCTCTGTGCTTCTTGAATTTGTGTGACTTTTCTTTCACCAGGTTATTGAAGTTTTTTGTCATTATTTATTCAAATAGGTTCTCTATTCCTTGCTCACTTTCTTCTCTTTTTGGTACCTCTATGATGCAATGTTGTTATGTTTTACATTGACCCAAACTTCCCTTAAATCCTCATGCTTCTTCCTTTTATTTTTGCTGCTCTTATTCAGTGACTTTTTTAAATCTTGTCTTTTAAAATATATATATATATTTATTGATTTCAGAGAGGAAGCAAGAGGGAGAGAGAGATAGTAACATCAATGATGAGAGAGAATTATTGATTGGCTGCCTCCTGCACACTCCCTACTGGGGATCAAGCCCACAACCCAGGCATGTGCCCTTGACCAGAATCGAACCCAGGACCCTTGAGTCCACAGGCCAATGCTCTATCCACTGAGCCAAATGGGCTAGGGCTCTACCTTTCATTTCTACTGATTCAACCCTCTGCTTTAGCTAACCTACTGTTAATTTTCTTTTTTTAAATATATTTTATTGATTTTTTACAGAGAGGAAGGGAGAGAGATAGAGAGCTAGAAACATCGATGAGAGAGAAACATCGATCAGCTGCCTCCTGCACATCTCCTACTGGGGATGTGCCTGCAACCAAGGTACATGCCCCTGACCGGAATCGAACCTGAGACCTTTCAGTACACAGGCCGACGCTCTATCCACTGAGCGAAATCGGTTTCAGCATGTTAATTCTTTTTTTAAAATTTTGTTTTATTGCTTAAAGTATTACAAAGAGTATTACATATGTCTCCTTTTTTTGTCCCCTTGATCATCCCCCGGCCTCCACTACCCCCCAGTGCCTTGTGTCCATTGGTTATGCTTATATGCCTGAATACAAGTCCTTCAGTTGATCTCTTACCTCCCCCCACAACCTCCCCGGCCTTCACGCTGTATTTTGACAGTCTGTTCGATGCTGCTCTGCCTCTGTATCTATTTTTGTTCATAAGTTTATAATGGTCTTTATTATCCATAAATGAGTGAGATCATGTGGTATTTTTCTTTCATTGACTGGCTTATTTCACTTTGCATAATTCTCTCCAGTTCTATCCATGCTGTTGCAAATGGTAAGAATTCCTTCTTTTTTACAGCAGCATAGTATTCCATTGTGTAGATGTACCACAGTTTTCTAATCCATTCATCTACTGATGGGCACTTAGGCTGTTTCCAGATCTTAGCTATGGTGAATTGTGCTGCTATGAACATAGGGGTGCATATATCCTTTCTGATTGGTGTTTCTGGTTTCTTGGGATATATTCCTAGAAGTGGGATCACTGGGTCAAATGATTCCATTTTTAACTTTTTGAGGAAACTCAATTCTGTCTTCCATAGTGGCTGCACCAGTCTGCATTCCCACCAGCAGTGCACGAGGGTTCTTTTTCCTCCACATCCTTTCCAGCACTTGTCCTTTGTTGATTTGTTGATGATAGCCATTCTGACAGGTGTGAGATGGTACCTCATTGTTGTTTTGGTTTGTATTTCTCTGATGATTAGTGACTTTGAGCATGTTTTCATATGTCTTTTGGCTTTCTGAATGTCCTCTTTTGAAAAGTGTCTATTAGGTCCTTTTCCCATTTTTTGATTGGATTATTTAGCTTCCTTTTGTTAAATTGTATGAGTTCCCTATAAATGTTGGTGATTAAACCCTTATCAGTGATCCTACTGTTTATTCTTTCTAGTGTATTTTTTATTTCAGATATGGTATTCCTCTTTTACTGGTTATTTTTCATGGTTTTTATGTCCTTTCTCATGCTGTTGAGCATCTTTACAGCCATTACTTTGCATTCTGTTTCTGAGAAATTGCTTGTCTTCATTTTATTTAGCTCTTTTTCTAGAGATTTCTCCTGTGTGTTTTGTTTTTTTTTTTCATTTATAATCTGTTTATTTGTCTTCCTATTTTGGCTGTCCCTTTGTGAAGGTTATGTGGATTTTCCTGTTGTAATTGGATCTTTATTTCTGTTGTCCCATTTGTGGGTGGGTTTGACCCTTCACCTGGCTGACTTTGAAGCTCAACACTGACCACATTATGTAAATTGTTGTATAGGTGCTAACAAAACAATACAAGCCAAAACAAAAGAAAATCAATATACCAAAAGATGTATCTAACAGCAATAAAAACAAATGCAAAAAAAAGAATAAGAAAAAAAACAAGACAAAAAGCAAAAGCAACAAAAGAATAATGAAAGACAAAAATAATTAGAGAAGAAAAAATTAAAATGTAGAATATTAAAGGATAGAAGTAAGAAAAGTGAAAAATTATATAAATAAATGTAAAATAATATAAAAAAGGAAAATAAAGTATAATAAAACAAAAGAGAAAATATAAAATAAGAAAAGGAAACAGAAATAAAAGACATGAAAGAAAAAGAGAGAAAATTGCAATAGGAAAAAAAAGAAAAGATTAAAAAAGGAAAAGTGGGGTTCACCTCAGAATATTTTTGTGCTTGCTGCAATCACTCTTTGGATATTCTGTTTGTGAACATTGTTGGATCCTGCTCTGATGTTGTCTGAACCCGGTCACTTGGATTGTCAGTCCCAGGCTTCCTGTGAGGTACTCTGGTGTACACTAATGTCATGCTATTACCAACTGGCCCTCAGTAATTTATCTGAAGCTCAGCAGGGCAGAATCCCTGGTGTGTCCTCCAGAGTCTGAAGGTTGGATCTGCCTGGGATCTCACGCTTTGAATTTTCCCACTCTGCACTGCTCTCCCTTCCTTCATGGAACTGCACTTAAAGGGGGTGACTGGTAGCTGGTATGGGTGATTCAAGTTGTGTTTTGTTAGGTGTGGTGCCTGCAACCTGTACAGAGGGGAAGGGGGCACAAGCACTTTATCTCCTTCCCAGAGCTGAACTCACTGGAGAGCTCAGATCTTCTTCCCCATAATGTAGCTACAGAGCTCAGCACATGCCCACCTGACTCTGGGACAGAAGCTTGTCTGCAAGACACAATCACAAAAAAAAATAGCTCTGCATGTCTCCCTGGAACCCACAAGTTACCTAAACAAGCAGTAGGGATAAAAAAAATAGTAAGAAAAAAAAAGCCCCATTTGGCACTCCAATCTTTCTGTGCTGCTGGCCCCTGCTAGGCAGGGCTGCAATTCCAGCTCCACCCAGGCTCTGCACAGGCCAAATGTCTCAGGGTGGGTCCAAATTTCCAGACCTTCAGCTTTCCCCTTTGCCTTGGAACACATCAAGATGGGGAAGACTGAGTAGTTCAGCAGGTAGAATGAGGTATGCCACATTTTTGCTTGATGTAGGCAAGACTGATCCTTTTTCCCAGACCACACAGTCTAGTCTTTAATCAGATCTCTTTTCTGAGTCGTTCCAGAAAATAGAGGGCCCCTCAAATTATCTGCTGGATGTACTCTTTGCCTGGTTGGAGCCCTGATACATGGACCCTCCAGCAATCACAGACCTGAGCAAAATTCCCAGGCTGGTGTTAAAATAATAGGATCACTTTCTTTCTTGGGATGGTGGGTTCAGAGTCTCTCAGGTACAGTGAATCCCCACTGATTTTCCACTGCCTGATGCCACATGGGCTTCCCTGCCCATCTCTGTTGCTCTGGATTAAGGCTGAGACTCCATGCTCCTAGGGAAAGGGGGCTCCGCTGCTGTAGTATCCCTCCAGCTTCTCAGCCATGCACCTGTGTGAGGGGGCTTACCCTCTCCATGTCTCCCCCTGTCTTCCTTTGTGTTTTTGTTTATAAAATTTCACATCAGCTACACTTCAACTGGTTTTTTAAATTGATTGCTCTGCAGTTTAGCTTCAAGTCCAGTCCTGGGCTGGGAGCTAACAGATGGACCTTCTAGTTACTCTGCAGGCATCTTGGAATCCTCAGTTCTCATTCTTGCTGACAAATTGTTTTGGCAGATTCATAGCATGTTGAAGGTCAGCGCAGAGATTGGTTGGCAAGGGTGCAAGTAGAGAGCACATGAGAGGCCTCTTAGCCATTATTTCTTTAAATAAACTTTCATCACCTTTCTCCCACACTTCTCCTGGAACCTCAATAATATTCAATTATTGCTTTTAATGGTATATTATAGTTTTTGTAGGATTTCTTCACTGTCATTGTTTTTCTTGGACTGTATACTTTCAAACGATGTCCTCTACTTTACAGATCTTTCTTCAGATTGATCATTGTGATTTTCTCTATGGAATGTTTTTATTTCATTCATTGTATTCTTCAACTCCAGAATTTTTTGTTTGATTACTTTTTGTGATTTCTGTCTGATTTTGTTTAATTGTCTCTGTGTTTTCTTGTAACTCAGAGCTTTCTTTTTTTTAAAAAAATTATTACTGTTTAATGTATTATATATGTCTCCTTTTCACCAATTGACTCCCCACCACCACCACTCCCACCTTCCAGGACAAGTCCCTACTGCCCCAGTGTCCGTGTCCATTGGTTATGCTAATATGCATGCATACAAGTCCTTTGGTTGATCTCTTACCTACCCCCCACGCCCATACCCTGCCTTCTCTCTGAGGTTGGAAGGTCTGATCAGTGTTAGTCTCTGGATCTATTTTTGTTAATCAGTTCTTCTACTTGATACTCATTGTTTTGTAATAGGATCCATTGGATGTCTTTGGGAAAGACCTTAACACCAGATGATCCACCATTTTTACACCACTCTGATGGCTAGTGCAAATTGGTATCTTGAAAGTAGCTGCTTTTTCTTGCTTGGAAAATTTTCCATTAAGCTCTGGATTGTGCCATGACATCCATTACGTTCCTAATTAAGTTCACTTCTTTCATTATTGAGCCAAACTATCCAAATCTCTATGGAATCTCTTCATCACTGGGAAAAGCAATTGTGAGGTCGATGCATACTTTTTCATTAAATGTCAGAAAAATATACTACATTGTAATGTCAGGGATATGCTTAGATTTAACAATAGTCATTGTGTATAATTTCCTGTGTAGGGTCTACACAATTTTCAGTAACTAACTACTTTGCTTTCTGGTTTCTCTTTTCTGTGTTTCTTTTTTTCTAAAGTTAAGTATCTATATTGTTAATTTTCCTTTCTTTTCCCCCCTAAGATATAGCATACTTTGCATTTTTTATTTCTGGTTTGTTTTGTTTTTTTCTCACTTAAACTTATCTCTTAGCAATCCCTCCAAATTTGGTTATAACAATTTTTTATTACTTTCAGAGTTGTATGTGAAACTCTTTGTTAAAGTTATACACCATATTTGGTATTATCATAATTTATAATACAATCTTGTTATTCAAACAATTTTATATATTTGTACACTTAGGTGCTTTTGAGTTTTGCAATTAAAATATGGTGTAATGATTAACCTTAGACATATGCATTTTTATTATTTGGTATATGAATATATATTAATCTAAACTCTAATTCAAAACAAGTAGGGACTAATATAAAATGTATTTGATAGCAAGAAATGTTTATGAAATAAGGAGACTGCTTCAACACACACACACACATTAAAATTCTCACCATTTTATGCCAGGTACTTACATTTTGTATTTATAAAAAGGAGAAAAATACTGCTATACACTTGTTATAAATTTGATATCTAAGGATTTCACAATAGGTCTGTTTTTCTGTTCAGTGCACTAAATGCATATCTTTATGTAGCTCATGATGATGTACCAGATGAAAATCTTAAGCTTCAGCATGAAGAATTGATGGCAGAAACAGAAATACAAGTAAAGAAAAAAAAAAGTTCCCGAGGTGAAAGGCTCATTAGTAAGTATAATAATTATAGATAACTTTAAATTATACTCATCAGAAGATCTTTCTTTTTTTTTAAGATATATTTTATTGATTTTTTACAGAGAAGAAAGGAGAAGGATAGAGAGCTAGAAACATGGATGAGAGAGAAACATTGATCAGCTGCTTCCCGCACACCCCCTACTGGGGATGTGCCCACAACCAAGGTACATGCCCTTGACCGGAATCGAACCCGGGACCCTTCAGTCCGCAGGCCGATGCTCCATCCACTGAGCCAAACCAGTCAGGGCAGAAGAACTTTCTTATTTGGTTGATAAATAAAACATGTATTGGGGCATTTATTTGTTAAAAAATATATATTTTTATTCATTTTTAGAGAGAGAGGAATCAAGAGAGAGAGAGAGAGAGAGAGAGAGAGAGAGAGAGAGAGAAACATCGATGTGAGAATGAAACATTGATTGGTGGCCTCCTGCATGCCCCTACTCGGGATCAAGCCTGAAATCCAGGTATGTGCCCTGACTTGGAATGGAAGCGGCAACATTTTGGTGAATGGGATGTTGCCTAACCAACTGAGCCATACAAGCCTGGTGGGGCAAATGTTTTATTTAAATTTTATACTTTGACAAAAAGTATGTCTACCCTAAGATAATTAGAGAACACAAGTAAAAGTATTGATAACTTTTGGTTGGAATTTCTTGTCTTGAGACTGTTTTACAGTCATGAGTCATGTACTTGCTATCTACTGAATCTCAATAATAGGCCAGTAATTGTCTCTTAAAGGGTGTGCATCTTTTAGCTTGCTATTCCTGGAGATTACAGATTCAAAAGTATAACATACTGCTGACCTGTGTCAGTCTTTTTTCCTTAAGCTCCAATTGGTGAATAGAGAGGCTGCTGAGATCTGTAACTCAAGGCAAAATTGATCAGAGGGGCACAGGGGAGGAGTAGCCTGGGTGACTTTTTGGAGGGCCTTGGGTCATTCTTCTGGTTGTGGCCCCATTGAAAGGAAATGGCCTTTCTTATAACACCATAAAAATTCCAGTAGGTGAATGGTTCCATCAATTTCTGCACCTCCTTTTAATTATTTGACCATAGAGAGCCAAAGCTGGTCTTCACTCATGGAATGAGATACAATATCTCTTATAAATCATGCCCAAGTACTTAAGTACTAGGTACTTGTACCTTGTCAATAATAATGGTACAGCAAGTTGCTGTCCAGCCCTTATTAGGTAGTTCCCTTGTCTGTACCCCAAAGAATGATATTATTAATAGGGTAAGAGGCTAGTCTTTCCTCATGGGATCCTTTCAAAGTTATGATCTATTCATTGATTACACATACTTAGGTACACTTATGGAGGGGTGTGAGTGGTAAATTGTATCTATTTCACATAAGAATGAACAGATCCTAATTATTGCCATGTGGAGGAATACTAAAAATGACATTTTTCCATATTATTTGCTGCATAACAAGTTCTTACACTCTGGAAAATAGTTTCTACAGAGTCAAGTACTATTAGTGTCAAGGGCTGTCTTGTGGATTGAACAGCCAAAATAAATTTAGTATCTATGAACTCAAGGCCAGGCATACAAGACAAGTGAGTTATCAAATGGAAATATAGTCTCAGGGAGATTTTGCCTGCATTAAATTTAGCAAAGAGGACAGTAATTTTTTTCTTTCCCAGGCATATTTTTGGGGGAACATATGTTCTAGGTATTGGTAATCAAGTAGGTTCACAATGGCCATAACTGCAGCAATATTCATCAGAGTTTGGAAGAATATTAAGTGGAGCTGCACTTAGGCAATACATCTACAGCAATAATACATTCATTTGGGGGCACTATACAATTGAGGTTTTTGTTCACTGAAAGGGACCCACCCATAGTTTGGTCTGGGTAAGAATCCTATTTGTGTTGCCCTTAGACCTCAAACCAGATAGGATTATTTATTCTCCTGTCATCCTGGTATAAAAGGTTGTCATGATTACAGCGACCTCTGCACCACCATTCAAAAGGCCTAAGAAATGCAATTCTATACCATTTATCAGTTGATTATATTCCTTAGCAGAGGTCCTCAGGTTTCCACTGGGAAATTTGCCTACCCCATGTCTTGTTCATTTTTTAAAGTTCAGAGCTAGGCTAAATATTGACTGGGCTCTCTGACTAATGCCAGGATTCACTGGAAGGAATTGGATGATAACACTTTTTTTAGTCATAGCAACTGTCACAATGTGTACCTATGGTACAGCTTTTTGAGTGCCCCATGACTATGACCTATCCATGAGTACCTTGATGAAGAACCCACTGATGGATAATTGGACCCATAAATCTCTTTGAAAAATGCTTTGCTCAATTTGTCCAGGTACCCAATTATCATTTTTCATCACTTTCTTTGTTGGTCAGTGGTTGCTATCTTGACAGTAGCTGATATTCTGAGCCCAAAATTTATCAATTAAGATCCAAATTGTGTGCTAGACCAATTGGCTGGACCTTATTAGGAAATTCAATTGAGCTTGATAACCCAACAAGTGTGGCACAAATAAACCTACAAATCTGAATCTAGTTAAAAATCTCATAATTACTGTCCTTTGCATCAGTGTAGAGCAGGGGTGGGCAACCTTTTGTGAGTGCGTGCCAAAACCAGCAAAATCTCTGACTCAAAATTCTTCTGCGTGCCAACCCTAATTTTTTGAGAACATGTTACGCCTACTTGATATCTCTTAAGGTGTACGCATGTGAAGAACCTTGAAAAAATAATAAAATTAATTCAAGTGACAAAAACACAGTATATGATGATGAAAAATACATTTAATTTTTTAACCGTTTGAGTCCCAAGCAGCGCTATCGCGCTGCTTGGTATTTCTCGACATAAAATAAAACAAGCGCTATCATGCTGTTTGGGTCTTTTCGTACTCATTTAGAGAAAGCACGGTTGCCCTGTTTGGGATTCTTCTACAGTGTTTTTTCAATACCCCCTGGGACTCAAACGAATCGTATGTTTTCTCGACATAAAATCTCAGCAGCGCGATCGCGCTGCTTGGGACTCAAACGGTTAATGTATACATGTACACTGATAGTCCGACAGAAAACTTTATGAATCCATTTGATATTATCAGTGGGACTTTTGCTGCTGCATCACTGATGACAGAAATTTTACATCAGGTTTATATTTCGTGATCTTCAGAGATATGCATGAGCTACTACTTTCATCCATCAGGTTATTCCTATTACAAGACTTAACAAAATTCATCACTGAGAACAAAGATTCACAAGCGTATATGGATGAAAACGCGTATGTGGAGAGTAACGCTGTTGCAAAGTTTTTTAAACAGAAAAAATTTTCTGGAATGGCATTCCAAGTCCTCAATAGTTCATTTTCGACACTATTGAAATTGTTCTTCCCCTCTCTCATCAATCCATGTCTATGGTCTTTAAGATAATTTGTTATGTAAAATTATTTATTTATCTAAGATGCACCTACACTGAATTTATCTGAAAAATAAAAAAGTCAATATTAAGAAAAAAATTGTAAATGGAAGATTGTAAGAGAGGGTTTTGCGTGCCAGCAAAAGTTACTGGCGTGCCATGTTTGGCACGCCACCCCTGGTATAGACCCTAGAACCACCATGGTGATTTAGGGGCCTCTATAAGGGTGATTCAAAGGTTTTTCAGTGGAGGAAGCTCATCATAAATGGACCTTTCTTTCAGAGCCTAAATAGTACCAGGCTGAAGAAGGGGAGGGTCTCAGATATTTGTGTTTTTTTTATCTACCTTTTTTTCCTCCACTTCCTTGGGCAGTATAGCTGCTGTCAAGGCTCCCCTAAGCAGTATTTATTTTATTAACATTCCCAATAGATGACAGTCTTCCTTACTTAGTTTGAAAATATCTTCTGTATTATAGAGGGAAAATAGTCTCTAAGGTCTCTTCAGGTAACTGGAGAAAGTGATTCTCAGAACTCTATATTCTTTTATGTTCTTTTAAAAAATCATTATTATTAAGATTATTACAGATGTCCCTCTTTTTTCCCCCTATTACCCCCTCCACATGGTTCCTGCCTCACCCCTGGCCTTTGCGACCCTATTTATTGTCTGTGTCCATAGGTAATGTATATATTCATATAAGATCTTTGTTTAATCTCTTCCCACCACCCCCCCTTCCGTCTGAGAATTCCTGGTCTATTCTGTTTCCATGCCTATGATTCTATTTTATTCACCAGTTTATTCTGTTCATTATATTACTTATTTGTTGATTTTTATTTTTTTAATAAAATCTTTATTGTTCAGATTATTATAGTTGTTCCTCTCTTTTTCCCCCCATAGCTCCCCTCCACCCGGTTCCCAACCCACCCTCTGCCCTTACCCTCGCCCCCCACTGTCCTCATTCATAAGTGTATTATTTTCGTCCAGGCTCTTCCTGCAACCCCCACACCCCTTTCCCCCTGAGAATTGTCAGTCCACTCTAATTCTATGCCCCTGATTCTATTATATTCACCATTTTACTCTGTTCATCAGATTTTCTATTCACTTGATTTTTAGATTCACTTGTTGATAGATATGTACTTGTTGTTCATAATTTTTATCTTTACCTTTTTTCTTCTTCCTCTTAAAGAATACCTTTCAGCATTTCATATAATACTGGTTTGGTGATGATGAACTCCTTTAGCTTTTTCTTATCAGTGAAGCTCTTTATCTGACCTTCAATTCTGAATGATAGCTTTGCTGGGTAAAGTAAGCTTGGTTGTAGGATCTTGCTATTCATCACTTTGAATATTTCTTGCCACTCCCTTCTGGCCTGCATAGTTTCTATTGAGAAATCAGCTGACAGTCCTATGGGTACTACCTTATAGGTAACTAACTGTTTTTCTCTTGCTGCTTTTAAGATTCTCTCTTTGTCTTTTGCTCTTGGCATTTTAATTATGATGTGTCTTGGTGTGGTCCTCTTTGGATTCCTTTTGTTTGGGTTTCTCTGTGCTTCATGGACTTGTAAGTCTATTTCTTTCACCAGGTAGGGGAAGTTTTCTGTCATTATTTCTTCAAATAGGTTTTCAATATCTTGCTCTCTCTCTTCTTCTGGCACCCCTGTGATTAACATGTTGGTACGCTTGAATTTGTCCCAGAGGCTCCTTACACTATCTTCATATATTTGGATTCTTTTTTATTTTTGCTTTCCTGGTTGGGTGTTTTTTACTTCTTCGTATTTCAAATCTTTGACTTGATTCTTGGGATCCTCTAGTCTGCTGTTGGATCTCTGTATAATATTCTTAATTTCAGTCATTGCATGCATAATTTCTATTTGGTCCTTTTTCATAACCTCGAGGGTCTCACTAGATTTCTTGATGGTCTCACTAAATTTATTGGCAGTTTCTAGAAAATTCTTGAAAAACCTTATAACCGTGGTTTTGAACTCTATATCCAGTAGTTTGCTTTCCTCCATTTCTGTCATTTGTGACCTGTTTCTTTGTCTCCGCATTTTTTATGCTTCCCTGTGTTGATAGAGTGGCTTTCTGAGCTAGGTGTCCTATAGGGCCCAGTGGCTCAGCCTCCCCAATTACCTGAGGTGGACACTCTTGGTGCACTTATTTGTGGGCTGTGTGCAGTCTTGTTGTAGTTAAGCCTTCATTGTAGTTGGTATCACTGGGAGGAATTGACCTCCAGTCCAATTGGCTGTGAGAATCAGCTGTGTCTATGGTGGGAGAACTTCTGTGCTGGAGACACCCTTCTGGGGCAAGACTTGCTTAAGTGGGGCTTTGGTGCTCACTGAGTCTGCCCGCTGAGTGTGTCCCTTATGGATCTGAGGAGTTGTAATCTGGATGTTCCCACTCTGAACACTGGGTACACTGGCACTTGGATCTCTAACAAGGTGCTAATTTAGCCTCTTCCTGAGGCTACCCAGCAGGAGCTACAGAGAGATCTGCAGATTCCTCTTCTTGGTTTGGGATTTGAAGGTTCCCAGATGAGGCCCAGCTGTGAAGCAATGCAAGCTGCTGTGGGGCCTTGGGCCTTCTTTTGGATGTTCTGGGTCTCTCTGACCCAGCTGCAGTTGGTTAGGTAATTTCAGATGCCAACGGCCAGGCCATTCATATACAAAAGCCTCTGCGCACAGCTTGGGTGGGGCACAGTCTCAGAGAATCAACAGGGTGGAGCAAACAGCTATGGCTGGTCCTCATTCCTGCCCTATGAGGCCCCCGTGCCTCAGTGTCCCATGGTAATCGCTGCAAGCACCTCTGAGAGAAAGCTGCCCTCAAGTTCCGCCTGATGCCAGACAGTCCACTTTCTCCCAATATGAGTCTGGGTCCCCAGAGACTCGCCCAGAACTGGAGTTCAAAGCGGGAGTGTGGGTCTCCCTCCTGATTGATAAAGACAAGTGCGTCTTTAGTTGCCAGCCCTTTCTGTGCGCTTCTGTACCACTGCACTTTACTTCCACACCTCCTGAGTCTCAGTGTGCTTTTCTCTTTCCTTCAAGTTGTAGAATTTCCACTCAGCCAGCCTTCCTGTGGCTCTGGGTGATGTCTGTTTTGTCTTTAGTTGTAGTTTTGAAGTGGTTGAGCGAGGCAGCAATTTCAGGTGTTTACCCATGCCGCCATCTTGGTTTCTTCTAATTCCATTTTAATGTGCACAAATTTCATGCGCCAGGCCACTAGTTCAATCTAAAAATCAAAATAAACAGAGAAACCAAGATGGAGGCATAGGCAACAATCAAGGCTTAACAACAACAAGACTGTGCACACAGCCCACATGGGGGTGCACCAAGAGTGTCCACCTCAGGTAATTGGGGAGGCTAAGCCACAGGGCCCTATAGGACACCTAGCACACAAAGCCACTCTATCAACACAGGGAAGCAGCCAAAATGCAGAGACAAAGAAACAGGTCACAAATGACAGAAATGGAGGAAAGCAAACTACTGGATATAGAGTTCAAAACCATGGTTATAAGGTTTTTCAAGAATTTTCTAGAAACCACCAATAAATTTAGTGAGACCCTCGAGGATATGAAAAAGGACCAACTAGAAATTAAGCATACACTGACTGAAATAAAGAATAATATACAGAGATCCAACAGCAGACTAGAGGATCCCAAGAATCAAGTCAAAGATTTGAAATATGAAGAAGTAAAAAATACCCAACAGAAAAAGCAAAAAGAAAAAAGAATCAAAATTTATCAAAATAGTGTAAGGAGCCTCTGGGACAACTTCAAGCGTACCAACATGTTAATTATAGGGGTGCCAGAAGAAGAGATAGAGCAAAATATTGAAAACCTATTTGAAGAAATAATGACAGAAAACTTCCCCTACCTGGTGAAAGAAATAGACTTACAAGTCCAGGAAGCACAGAGAACCTGAAACAAAAGGAATCCAAAGAGGACTACACCAAGACACATCATAATTAAAATGCCAAGAGCAAAAGACAAAGAGAGAATCTTAAAAGCAGCAAGAGAAAGACAGTCAGTTACCTACAAGGGAGTACCCATACGACTGTCAGCTGATTTCTCAACAGAAACTTTGCAGGCCAGAAGGGAGTGGCAAGAAATATTCAAAGTGATGAATGCCAAGAACCTACAACCAAGATTACTTTATCCAGCAGAGCTATCATTCAGAATTGAAGGTCAGATAAAGAGCTTCACTGATAAGAAAAAGCTAAAGGAGTTCATCACCACCAAACCAGTATTATATGAAATGCTGAAAGGTATTCTTTAAGAAGAGGAAGAAGAATAAGAAAAAAGGTAAAGATAAAAATTATGAACATCAAGTACATATCTATCAACAAGTGAATCTAAAAATCAAGTGAATAGGAAATCTGATGAACAGAGTAAAATGGTGAATATAATAGAATCAGGGGCATAGAATTAGAGTGGACTGACAATTCTCGGGGATAAAATGGGTATGGGGGGAGGGGGAAGGAACTAGACAAAAATTGTACACCTGGAAAAGCAATGGGGTGCTGTCTGCCAGGGAGTGGCAGCTGAAAGTTCAGGCACCCTCTTAAAGGGACAAGGCACAAACATTCCCTGTGGAGCCACCCACCTTGTGCACTGGCAGAGGGAGGTTGAAGTGGACTGGAGCTGTGAGAGCAGAAGAAAGCACTGGGGCCTCAGGGAACAGAGCTAAGAAGGCAGACACCCCAAGTCTCCTTGGCTCAGTCATTCCCTCACACAGCCACATAGATATATGCCTTGCATGGGGGGATAGACATCTGCCTTTCCTGGGGGGGGGGGGGAGGGAGACAGTTGACACACCCTATTGGAAAACACGCTGCCCTGAGGCCGCTTAAGAGATTAAAAGTAACATTCCAAGGAGTAGCAGCTGTTGTGGAGACCGCCCCCATCCAAGGAACAGCAGCCTCCTGATCACCACACCCTCTGTCTGAGAAACAGCAGCTGTGTGTGAAGCCTCCCCCCACCAGCCAGAGGAGCCACCACAACTGTGAACAGCACCCACCAGAGGAGCTGCTACCAACTGAGGAGCAACTGCTACCACAACTGCCCGAGGAGCAACTGCAGCCTGAGGAGCCACTGCCATCCAAGGAGCAGCCACTGAACGACTCAACATCTACATATGGTGGTACGATCAAACATGGGTAGACAAAGAAACACCCAAAAGAAAGAAAAGGAGGACTAGCCAGAAAAGCAGCTAAGTGATACAGAGGCATGCAACATGACAGAAAAAGAATTCAGATTAAGGGTCCTAGAGTGCATAAACTGGATGGAGGAAAAAATCAACAACTTATGCAAGAAGCAAGAAGAAACAGATGAAAAATAAATAAATTATGTAAGAACCAAGAAGAAATGAAGAGAGATATAGCTGCAATAAAAAAAAAACCATAGAAAGTTTCAACAGTAGACTAGGAGAAGCGGAGGACCCAATTAGCAAATTAGAAGACAGGGAAACGAAACACACCCATACTGAACAGCAATTGGAGAAAAAAATTAAAAGACAGGAGGAGAGCCTATGGGAGCTATGGGACAACATGAAACAAAACAACATACAAATAATAGGGGTGCCAGAACAACAGAAAGAGGAACAAGGGTTAGAAAACCTATTTGAAGAAATAATATCAGAAAACTTCCCATAGGTGGGGAAGAAAAAATCACACAAGCACAGAGAGTCCCAAACAAGGTGAAACCCAAAAAGACCCACACCAAGACACATCATAATTACCATGGCAAATGTTCAGGACAAAGAGAGAATCTTAAAGGCTGCAAAGGAGAGATTGAAACAAACAATCAAGGGATCTCCCATTAGATTATCAAATGATTTCTCAACAGAAACACATCAGGCCAGAAAAGAATGGACAGAAATTTACAAAGTGATGCAATGCAAAGGACTGAATCCAAGAATACTCTATCCAGCAAGGCTATAATTCAAAATTGAAGGGGAAATAAGAAGCTTCACAGACAAAAAAAGGCTAAGGGAGTTTATCACCACCAAGCCAGCAATGCAAGAAATGCTAAAGGGACTGGTGTAAAAAGAAGAAATAAAAAGCTCAGAAAGAAAGCAGCCACACAAAAAAAGAAATGGCTACAAACAAGTACCCTTCAATAATAATTTTAAAAGTAAATGGACTAAATGCTGAAACCAAAAGACATTGAGTGGCTGAATGGATAAAAAAACATGACCCATACATTTGCTGTCTACAAATGACCCACCTCAGAAGAAGAGACTCACACAGACTGAAAGTGAAGGGATGGAAAAATATCTTTCAGGCAAATGGAAATGAAAATAAAGCTGGGGTAGCAATACTTATATCGGACAAAAAAGACCTCAAAGTGAAGGACATAACAAGAGATAAGGAACGCCACTTCAAAAAACTAAAGGGATCAATACAACAAGAAGATATAACCCTGATAAACATATATGCACCTAATGCAGGAGCACCCAAATACATAAAAAAATAACTCCTGGAAGATATCAAAGGAGAGATCGACAACAATACAATCATAGTAGGGGAATTTAATACACCACTGACATCACTGGATAAATCCTCTAGACAAACAATCAGCAAAGAAACAGCAATCCTAAATGACTCACTAGATTAGATGGACTTAATTGACATCTTCAGAACACTTCACCCCAAAGCCACGGAATATACATTATTCTCAAGGGCTCATGGGACAGATTCAAAAATATACCACATATTGGGTCACAAACAAAGTCTCCCCAAATTCAAGAAGATTGAAATCATACCAAGCATCTTCTTAGACCATGATGGCATAATATTAGAAATAAACTACAATAAAAACAACCCAAAATACTCAAACACTTGGAAGCTGAATAGCATGTTATTAAATATTGATTGGGTTACCAATGAGATCAAAGAAGAAATTAAAAACATCTTGGAGCCCTAACCGGTTTGGCTCAGCAGATAGAGCATCGTCCTGCGGACTCAAGGGTCTCAGGTTCAATTCTGGTCAAGGGCCCGTACCTTGGTTGTGGGCACATCCCCAGTAGGGGGCGTGCAAGAGGCAGCTGATTGATGTTTCTCTCTCATCGATGTTTCTAACTCTCTATCCCTCTTCCCTCCTCTCTGTAAAAAATCAATAAAATATATATTTTTTAAAAAACATCTTGGAAACTAATGACAATGAAAACACAACAATCCAAAACCTATGGGACACATTGAAAGCAGTCCTGAGAGGGAAGTTTATAGCTCTACAGGCCTATCTCAAAAAACAAGAAAAAATGGTAGTCAATCATCTAACTCTGCAACTCAAAGAATTAGAAAGAGAGCAACAAGAAAACCCCAGAGTGAGCAGAAGGAAGGAGATAATAAAGATTAGAGCAGAAATCAATGAAATAGAGACCAAAAAAACAATACAGAAAATCAATGAAACCAAGAGCTGGTTCTTTGAAAGGATAAACAAGATTGACAAACCCCTAGCCAGGCTCACCAAGAAGCAAAGAGAGAGGTCCCAAATAAACCAAATCAGAAATGATAGAGGCGAAATAACAACAGACCCCACAGTAATACAAATGATTGTTAAACAATACTACGGGCAACTCTACTCCAACAAACTAGACAACCTGGAGGAAATGGACAAATTCCTAGAAAAATACAACATTCCAAAACTCAATCAGGAAGAATCTAAAAACCTCAATAGGCCAATAACTATGGAAGAAATTGAAGCAGTCATCAGAAATCTTCCAGCAAACAAAAGCCCAGGGCCAGACGGCTTCACAGGGGAGTTTTACCAAACATTCAAGGAAGAACTAAAACCTACCCTCCTCAGACTACTACAAAAAATTCAAGAGGAAGGAACGCTTCCAAGCTCATTCTATGAAGCCAGCATCACCCTAATACCAAAACCAGGTAAAGACAACACAATGAAAGAGAATTACAGGCCAATATCCCTCATGAACATAGATGCCAAAATCCTCAACAAAATCTTAGCAAATTGGATCCAGCAGTACATCAGAAGGATCATACACCATGACCAAGTAGGATTTATCCCAGAGATGGAAGGATGGTACAATATCCATAATTCAATAAATGTGATACATCACATAAACAAATTGAAAGAAAAAAACCATATAGTCATATCAATTGATGCAGAAAAAACATTTGCCAAAATCCAACACCCATTTTTGTTAAAAAACTCTCAGCAAGGTGGGAATAGAAGGATCATACCTCAACATAATAAAGGCCATATATGACAAACACACAGCCAACATCATACTCAATGGACAAAAACTAACACCATTTCCCCTAAGAACAGGAACAAGACAGGGATGCCCAATCTCACCACTCTTGTTTGACATAGCCATTGCAATTAAACAAGAAGAAGAAATAAAAGGCATCAAAATTGGAAAAGAAGAAGTAAAACAGTCCTTATTTGCAGATGACATGATATCTACACTAATAAAAGAGAAACATGCAAATTGGTGTCACTCTGCTACCCTTCCCATTGGCTAATCATTGTGATATGCAAATTAACTGCCAGCCAAGATGGCAGTCAGCAGCCAGGCAGCTTGAAGCTAACATGAGGCTTGCTTGCTTCAGTGACGGAGGACTCCAACATTCCCCGCCTGCCATTGCGGGCCTCTGAGCTTGCAGTTTGAAACGTTACAAATATAAAAGCTAAACAAAACCCCAGAAACATGCTTTCAGCCAGCCAGGATCTCAGAGCTAGAGTTGAAACAGTGTTTTGATTATGGAACCCAAACAAACCAGATATCTGCTTTCAGCAGCCGAGGCCTAAGAGCTGGAGCTAAGCCTCAGAGCTAAAGCTGGCCCAGAATAAAAAGAAAAAAAAAGAAAAAAAGGAGCGCTTGGGAGCTTCAGTCACCTGCCAGCCTGAAAACAGCCCTCAGCCCCTCACCCAGACTGGCCAGGCACACCAGTGGGGACCCCAATCCTGAAGGGGGTGTGACCAGCTGAAAACAGCCATAATCCCCTCATCCAGGCTGGCCACGAATCCCAGTGGGAACGCCCACCCTGATCCTGGACACCCTTCAGGGCAAACCCAGCCAGCCCCCACCCGTGCACCAGGCCTCTATCCTATATAGTAAAAGGGTAATATGCCTCCCAGCACTGGGATCAGCAGAGCCGCGAGGCCTCTCGGCACCAGGATCAGCATGACAGGGGGAAGAACCCAAACCCCCAGATCGTCCTGCGGCTCTGTGTGTGACAGGGGGCGGGGCCACAACCTCCCTATCCGCCCTGCTCTGTTCATGACAGGAGAAGGCGCCCCAACCCCCTGATCAGCCCTGCTCTGTGCCTGATAGGAGGGAGCTCCCCAACCCCCTGATCGGCCCTGCTCTCTGTGTGACAGGGTACGGCGCCCCAACCCCCCCCCCCCCTCAGAGGCCCTGCTCTGTGTGTGACGGGGTAGAGCCATAACCTCCCCACTGGCCCTGCCCCGAGTGTGACAGTGGCGGTGCCCCAACCCCCTGATCAGCCCTGCTCTGTGTGTGACAGGGTGCGGTGCCCTCATCCCTCAGGAATTGTTTTTACCTTCTCCATTTTATGTGTGTACATCCTTTTTTCAGTGTGAACCTGACTCTGAACATCAAAACATTTGTTTGTTTAATCTTATAATTTTTCTAAAATAGTTTCAGAGTTGCTTAGTACATACCACTAAAAGATAAAACTACTGAAAAGATTTTGTGATTTGTTTATAGTCTGCCTCTTACTCTCTTGTCCAAGAAAGAGAGTTTATGTCAAATTATATATTGATCATTACTTGGATTAGTACTTTTTCTCAGTAGATCCATTTCTTTAAGTTTTCTTTCAGTTTTAATTCTCTTACCTTATACTCATTGATTTCATTTTAATTTTTGATATATGAAACTTGATTCACATTCTGAAAATAGAAAATAAGTAAAATGGTAGAGTTAGAGGATTATGATTCCTTCCCAAGTAGTCCCCTCTCATTTTGTAGGTAACTGACCATATTGTTTTCTTATGTTTCCTGTTTCAAAGTTAAATACCTCTTTATTTCTACTTTTTCTTTTATTTATTTATTTTATGTTTTTAAACCAGAAGGTAACATATAGTTTTTTCCTTTTTCATGTGTTTTTCCACTTAAAATTATTTCCTAGAAACACTTCTAGGTCCATTTACAGCAATCTGAGATTTTCATGTTAATTATGAGAATTTACACTATGCCATAGTTTAAGAATATACCATATTTTATTCAACCAGTTTTCCATACTTGGACATTTATGTGGTTTTGAATATTTTGCTGTAATGATAATAATGTAAATGTAAATTTTTATTTTTGCCTATTAATATGCATTAACTTAAAGTAGAAATAACACAAGAAAATTAGAGATTAATATAACATATTTAGTACAAGAAATGTTTATGAATAAGGAGATAGCTTTAACACTTACCCATTAAATCTCTTACCACAATTTTCATGTCAGATCTTACATTATAGTAATTTACTTACAGCTGTTTACTTGAAAAATGATGCTGTAGACGTGTTATAAACTTGACAGTTAGGAATTTCACAGTAGATCTGTTTTCTACTTAGTACACGAAATGCCTCTCTTTATATAGCTCATAAAAAACGTGCAGGTGAAGATCCTATGATACAGCATCAAGATTCAATCTCAAAAACCCAACTGCAAGTGAAGAAACAAATAACTTCTAATGGTGAGAAACACACTGGTAAGTATAATAATTATAGGTAATTTTTTAAAAATTAAATTTATTGGGGTGACATTTATCTATACTAATAAAAGCCTAGGTGGCTCTCAAGTGCGATATTGTGACAAAATGGCCACCACAAGAAGGCCACCACAACACGGCTGCCACAAGATGGCCACCACAAGATGGCCATTCGCACAGTGGAGGCCTGAGGGTCCTGTGGCGCTGTGCAGCATGGAGGAGGCAGGTCCCGGTGTCTCTGCTACCTCACACAGAGGAGACATGGCCTGGCGGAGGAGGCGGGTCATGGCAGGGGAGGGCAGTTGTGGGCGATCAGGCTGGCAAGGGAGGGCAGTTGGGGGCGATCGGGCCAGCAGCGGAGCGGTTAGGGAGTGATCAGGCTGGCAGGCAGAAACAGGGGCAATCAGGCAGGCAGACAGGCGAGTGGTAGGAGCCAGCGGTTCTGGATTGTGAAAGGGATGTCTGACTGCCGGTTTAGTCGGACATCCCTGAGGGGTCCCAGATTGGAGAGGGTGCAGGCCGGGCTAAGGGACATCCTCCCATGAACAAATTTCATGCACTGAGTCACTAGTCTAATCTAATACAAGACAAACATGCAAATTGACCATA